>NW_018408840.1:534969-558065 GCF_002113885.1 Mizuhopecten yessoensis | reverse complement strand
TAAACGGGTAGATTTAATTTATCACATCTTCACGTCCTACTCGATCATTTTCAAAATCGGGTTCACTTGTCATATACATGTCGTGACCATATGAATGTCAAATAAATGGGCTTTACATATGCATATATTAATTCCGATAGCTCTGAAAACACATGTTTTACAAAGCAAACCGTGTGTCACAAACGTCAAATCTAAAACGAAATGACGTCAAAAGTATGTTTCACTATTGTGCGTCAACATCTGACGTTACGTCATTAATATTTTAATAATATGTTTAAAGCACAAAATTATTACAAAATAAAATAGCATCAGCAGCACAAGAACTACAGAATGGATTTATTCAATATATATATATTTATATATATAATTAACATTTAAATATCATAAACTTTAACATTTGTTATTTAAAAATCTGAAATCTTCTATGATGTTTTATTAAATTAAAAATGATCAGCTTCTAGCTTAGATAGAACACCACCTTAGATAGAAGGGTTAACAACAGGTAAATACAGTTAAATACTGCCAGTACTACTCAGAAACAGACTATAATCCTTCTAACAGCATTCTTCTCCCCATGTTATTTTAAAAAGTGGGAGAACTGAGAACAAGTCGTCCAGACGTGCCTGACCGAAACTAAAATGCTGAATATTTTTAGTTTGCGTTATTTCTTAAAAAAACCCAATGTCAAACCATACGTTACATAATTTAGTGGACGCGTGAAAGAAGAACATAATATTCTTGACTGCATTTGTTTTTAGCTCTGCCTATTGTTCAGTCCAAGTGCGTTCGTTTATCGTGGAATATTTCTACGCCACCTGAAACTATTTAAAAATCGTTCTAACAATGCTGGTTGTTGCCAAACAGAAATGAAGTACAATGGCACCACACTACGTGAACCCGAACAAATTGCAGATGCTTGGGGTCATCATTTTAGTAAGTTGTTCAATAATGAAACGCTTATGTCGTTTGATAAAAACTTTTTTCAAGATGTATTACTTAAGGTAAATGAAATTCAAAATAAGTCTAATCAAGAGAAAGATATATTTCTGTCAGAATTGTTTACCACGGACGACATGCGGGTAGTATGTAAGAAACTTAAGAATGGCAAAGCTGGTGGGTATGATAGCCTGGTCTATGAACACATTAAGTATGGAGGTGATAGATTACTAAGCCTCATTATCAAATTGTTCAACCTCATTGTAAAATATGAGCATATACCTGAAGACTGGAAAAAAGGAACAATTTTTACTTTGTACAAGGGCAATGGAAAACCCAAAGACGACCCAAACAGTTATAGGGGTATAACTCTTATACCCGTCTTTTTTAAAATATTCGAGTCAATTTTGTCTCTCAGAATGGATTCTTTACTAGATTCAGAAACGTTTCCAAACAGACAGCAGTCGGCTTATATGAAACATTTATGTAGTCTATGCACTTCCTTTAATTTACAGGAATGCGTGAGATACAACCTAGAAAATGACTCTGATTCTTTTGTTGCATTTTTAGATAGCAAGAAAGCTTTTGATACTGTTTGGCACGAAGGGTTACTTCTCAAACTGTACAAAATAGGATTTAAGGGCAAAATTTTGACTATATTAAAAAATATGTATACCGGTTTTGTAAGTCATGTCGCCTTTAAGGGTCACCAGTCATCACCTGTCCTCATGAAGAGAGGGATCTTACAAGGGGGGTCATTATCTGCAAAAATGTACCTGGTTTTTATTAACGATTTACTAAATGATGTCGAATCGTCAGGTAAAGGAGCTTTTGTTATTGATACCAGGGTTAATATTCCCACACAAGCAGATGACATATGTTTGATCAGTAACACAAGTATTGGTTTACAAGATATGGTTACAATTTGCGAAAACTATAGTCGTAAATGGAGATTTTCATTCTCTGTTGATAAAAGTAAAATAGTTGTTTTTACAAAAGGCAGAAGACAAGTCTTGGTAAAAGATGTGAATTTGTATGGTAAAGCATTACCAGTTGTTGAAAACATTACGCACGTCGGTGTTGTTTTGAATTTTAAATTGTGTACATCGGACAGAACTGAGTCTGCATGCAAGAAACTAAAAAGTGGAACCATGGCTCTTATTCGATCTGGTGCTCATCCTAGGACCCTTAATCCTCTAACAGTTGCAAAGCTGATTAAGGCTAAAGTTTTCCCGTCTGCCCTGTACGGGTGTGAACTATGGCAACTGTCTAGAACAGAACTAATCAAATTAGAGCGCGCTCAAAATTTTATCGTAAAATCCATTCAAGGGTTAAACATTAGAACTAGAACTGATATGGCCAACTCCTTAATTGGATGGACCTCCATAGAAGGTTACATTGATATAAGAAAACTTTTATTTCTCGGTCGTCTTTGTAGACTGGACAGTAAATACTTAACTCATACTATATTTCTCAAACGCCTATTCATGCATATTTTGAAGGAGTCCTGTCAAACTGGTTTTATTCCTGATATTGTGAGAATACTTCGCAAGTATGATTTGTTTAATTATCTGTTGCAGTATATATCAGATACAGTTTTTCCAAGTAGTTCATCATGGAAGTCAATTTCCTATAAAGCAGTTTATAATTGGGAAGAATTAATGATGTACGATAGAATGAACAACGATTCAGATTTCACAAGATTTTTGCTCATTCATGATGTAATTTCTCCACATATTTTATGGACAGTAGCATTAAAATTCCCTGAACATCTAAGCAAGATAAGCAATATAGTTCGATTATGTGCTAATTTAAGATCAACAAATATTATTGAATTATGCCATTTTTGTGGTATTTTACATAATGACTGTATAACACATACAGTAATCCATTGTACAAAAACTGAAAGTCTTAGAGACGATCTATGGTGTCTTATAAGTACGGCTTTTGATATAGAACTTGGCGTGTTCTTATCCTCTTTGTCTGATTATGATTTAATTCATGTATTACTAGGGGGTAGCCTTCCCCACATATTAAGCTCAACTGATTATGTAACCTTTGTACTGCATAATGCTATTTTTATTGACAAAATGTTGCTGTTGTATCAGCGTTAATAATGATATAACACGTACAAACGTACGTACAATAGCAATGTCTAGCTATTTTTTTTTATTCTTTTTTTCTCTTATTTTGTGTGTGTTTATGTGTGGGTAAGTCTGAGAAGACCTTGTTGGTAGGGCTTTCCCCAACCCTTGGAAACCTCAGGATTCCCAGGCATTCTAATTATTTTGTATGATTTGCTGTTCTTTCTGTATTTACTAAACTAATTCAAGTTTCATTAACTTCTCTCTTCATCTCTGTAGTTAACTGATGTATTTATGTGCATGTAAGAATCAATTAATAATATTTGATTTGTATTTTGACTACACTGTATATTTTTGTAACTCTTCAATTTGGAGGAAATAAAGAAATAATAATAATACTGACATAACAACATGATGAAATTACTCAACATCATAGCATGACTACTCAACATCATGACATGAATACTCAACAACATAGCATGAATATTTAACATCATAGCATGAATACTTAACATCATAGCATGAATACTTAACATCATAGCATGAATACTTAACATCATAACATGACTACTCAACATCATAGCAAAACTACTCAACATCATAGCATGAATACTCAACATCATAGCATGACTACTCAACATCATAGCATGAATACTCAACATCATAGCATGAAGCTATAGGTTCGGCCCATGACACTGGGATAGGTTTGGTCCATGACACTGGTATAGCTATTGGTTCAGCCCATGACACTGGTATAGCTATAGGTTCGGCCCATGATACTGAGACAGGTTCGGCCATTGATACTTGGACGGGTTCGGCCCATGACACTGAGACAGGTTCGGCCCATGATACTTGGACGGGTTCGGCCCATGACACTGAGACAGGTCCGGGCCATGACACTGGTATAGCTATAGGTTCGGCCCATGACACTGAGACAGGTTCGGCCCATGACACTGGTATAGCTATAGGTTCGACCCATGACACTGGGACAGGTTCGACCCATGACACTGGGACAGGTTCGACCCATGACACTGAGACAGGTTCAACCCATGACACTGGGACAGGTTCGACCCATGACACTGGGACAGGTTCGACCCATGACACTGGGACAGGTTCGGCTCAATGAAACAAATGGAAAGTCGTGACAGTGGCGGGAAAACCAGCCCCTGGACCACGCGCATTACAAGGGCGGATTCAGGAATTTTGAAAATAGTGTGCATATCTTTTTTAATTTTCTGTAAATAGTACCAAATGGAAACAGTCAAATTAAAATCTTTTTCAGTATGATTCAAATATACTATCGAGCAAAGCGAGGCACCTTTTCCTCCTTCAGCAAAAATTTGATTACCAAAACGTTTGGACCCCAATATTCTACGTGGTGTAGAAAGAGAAAGGTATATGCTCTGTATATAATTTTAGTGTGTTTCGAAATTATCATTAAAATAGTTTTAGGGTATTTTTTGTGACCTGTTATTACTTTATCATTATCTCTTAAAACAGGCGTTTCAGAATTAAACAAGTATTAAGGAATGGAAAGATCAATTATAACAAGAGGCCCATGGGCCTTAACGGTCACTTGAGTCCTACAGTATTTATTTTTGTTGTTGAAATATGTACCAATTTTAGTAAAAAATAGTAAAATGTTAACTTAACTTTGTCAGGACCACGAGCTGATCATTTCTAGACCAATTTTAAGTGAGATCGGCCTATTAGAACTTAGTAGCAAAATAGCGGCCATGGCAGCCAAATTGTATTTCTGATTGACCCAAAAAATAACAACACTTTGTCAGGACCATCAGTCAATCATTCCTACAAACTTTCAGTTCAATCGGTCCAGCAGAACTTGACTTTAAATTTGAAATAGGTTTTCAAAATGGCAGTCATGGCGGCCATATTAGATTTCTGATTGACCCGAAAAATAACAACACTTTGTCAGGACCATGAGGCGATCATTCCTACCAACTTTCAGTTCAATCGGTCCAGCAGAACTTGACTTTAAGTTTGAAATGTAAAATGTTAACGGACGACGGACGACGACGGACGAAAACGGATAGCAATAGGTCACTCGAGCTAAAGCTCAGGTGACCTAAAAATACTAAAAGGAGAAAATTAATTTTGGAAGGATGGAAAAAAGTGTGACCTCGCGTCTTTTCAGGTTTACGAGGTTTTGGTAAACCGAATCGCAGCTTAACTATGTCACAAATGGAACACAGTGACTGCTTCACATGAGGATGAACAAATTAACCTAGCTAGCATTGAACTCACATTGCTACTATGTACGGATTTGTTGAAATATCAATTTGGGGTGGGCTCGACCCAAACAAGACGTGGAGAGTCGAAAGAGTGGCGTGGAAATCTGACCTTGAATGCTTTACAGGAGCGGATCCATGGATTTGGAAATGATAGGGTGCAGTTTTTGTTAAGTTGTCTATAGACTGCTTGCGATGGGGTGTTCTATAAGTGACAACAGTTTTAACAACAAAGGACAGGTGTTGTTTTATGAAACAACCGCAAGTCAAATATATTCTGTTCCATATATAAGCTGCATTACCTGTGTTTCATACAAAAATAACAATAAAATACTTTGTTAGAGTGTCACATATTGACGTATAATTTATCAATATCCAGCCAATTATCTCGAGTCATACAAACACATGGTAGAATTCATTATTACTGAATTATTCAAGAAATCGAGAATCACAGATCGCATCTACAGTTTTTAAATTACCTCTGCTCTATTTTGTCGAAATCACCAATCAATAACTCATTTTATACATTTTAAGTGTAATATCGTCTAAACACAAAAAGGTGTTACCTTATAATTGGAAGAAAAATATGAATAGAATTAAAAAATGAAATAACATTGAAATATTTCTGTATCTGTGCTAGCTAAGTCGTACTTAGCCATTCATTCAAATTAGGCGTCAAATGTTGTATATAAAACAACGTGTATTCATACAAAAACGAAGCAAACACGATGTAATGAGGGTACATATACGGATGTTTACGCTTCATGAAGAATATGTTCGTTACCAACAGCGTTTATACTATCGTATACGCCGTCAAAATGAAGGTCAATCTTTATTTGATGTATAAAGCTGAACATGTTTAGCACTTGTTAAGCTCAGATGAACAAAATTTAGGTTTGAATGGAAATAAGTCTAAACAGAAGCTTAATGTCCTCGTGTTTTAGTTACAGATGTCAATTTGAGCTGACGTCATCTTCCGCACATAGACAGGGATGAACGTTTTGTTTAAAAGGAAATTACTCTTTAAAACTATATATATAAATACATATGTAACACATGGACTTAATAGACTTTGTTATCAATATTCAACATGTTACAATATATTAAAAAGTGTAAATACTTACCAATTACTGCTTTTGCGAGATTACAACATTTCGCTTTACGTATCCACTTAAAGATTAATTGTTTAACTTTTAAAACACATAAAAGACAAGAGGCCCAGAATCGCTCACCTGATTCTTTTGTTACATGAAACTGACATATAGGTAACTTCAGACCAAATTTGGTAACTAAAACTAAGACATTTTAACATCTCTTAAAACGGTTCTCAAGATATTGTTGTTTGACATTTGAAATTTTAATTTGAAAGATTTAACCACTGTTGACCTCTAGACTCCGGCTAGCACTTAACGTTGACATTTGACCTCTTTACTGTAATAAAGAAAACGATTCACACAGCTGGTCTACATATCATACCCAAGCATCATAGTATCATGACTCTAGACCAAATGGTTCTTAAGATATTGTTGTTTGAAGTTTTTAACATATTTGACCCATGTGACCTTGAGATTAGATCAAAGTCATTTTAATGAGGAAACTGTATAGTATTCCATCCCAGGTACCTACTGGCCAAATATCATGACCATTGACCTTATGGAACCTGAGAAGAAGATTGTTAAAGCTTTTAACTCATGTTGACCTTTGACCCCTGACTAGTACTTAAAGATGACCTTTAATCTCATTACTGTAATTAAGAAAAAGATTTGCACTGCTGGTCTTCATTACATACACCAGTATCATAACTCTAGTCCAAATGGTTCTTATGATATTGTTGTTTGAAATTGTAGTATATTTGACCCCTGTGACTTTGAAAGTAGGACAAGGTCATTTTAATAAGGAAACTTTATAGCACTCCATCCTAGGTACTTATTGACCAAATATCATGACCCTAGGTCGAAGGGCCAGGTGAGCTAAAGACGAACGAAATATCCAGCCCTTTCTTCATCATGAAACCAATCTGGGTACAAGGGATCCCGGAGGAGTCTTGGGGCCCACCGTTGAATTATCATGAAATGTTTTTTTTATATGCTAGTCATATACCGTATGCAACTGTACCAAGAGGATCATGCAAATGAAGTTGCAAATTAATTTTATGCTAGATTTCCCTATTAATCTAAAAATATAGCAAGCACATCTACGGACAGAAAGGAATGTATCAGCATGGTTCCTTTAGTGCTATCCCTCAATGCCTCTAACCATGCTGGACCCAATATAGTGTCGTATTCTTCTAAGTAGTAATAGTGACCAGACCTTTCACGATCACATCCACATTCAAACAATTCTGTGAAGAACCACTGTTAATAGAATGATAACAATGCCTTTGGCAGTGAAATTCTGTATTTAGTAAGCGACGTTCGTGTTGTGATGAAAAGGACTGACAGTGCAATTTGATTTTATGTATAGTAAGAGGTGACTAATGTGGGAACCCCTGCAGACTTGGTGATTTGCTTTTGTGTCCGTTACTAGGGGACTCAAAAGCGACCAAGATAAATCTGCTG
Organism: Mizuhopecten yessoensis; assembly: GCF_002113885.1. Classification (NCBI taxonomy): domain Eukaryota; kingdom Metazoa; phylum Mollusca; class Bivalvia; order Pectinida; family Pectinidae; genus Mizuhopecten; species Mizuhopecten yessoensis. Next base: position 550,238 of record NW_018408840.1, on the reverse strand, counting down.
TCTCCATTGCAATACTTGGGATCTGAAACTTTCTCATTACTTCTACATTATTTCATTTCATTTCCTAACACCTACCTTGGCAATACCTCACTTCTGGCTTGATATTGAGCGTTCGCCCAGGTGAGAAAGGCAATGAGTTCTGTCCCGTGGCCGGCACATACCTGAAGTCCTTAAAATGGTAGTTGTCAGTATGGGACCGGGCGAAATGCTGTGCTGGGTGCCTTCGCCACGGTATTTCAGTGAGATAGCACTATAAAGTTAGCATCAGATGCGCTATCACAAAGCACACAGGTCATCTAACACGGCTTAGTAAATCATATATAGTGAAAATTGTTACACACAATTTAACTACAGGTAGGATCGAAATTCACTTGAACCTGCCTAATTGAAAACACCCTTACTTTTGACAATTAGGCTCAACAATCCGGCTACGGGTAGGATCGAAATTCAATCGAACCTGCATAATCGAAAAAAACTACTTTCTCGCTGCGATAATTTCATTGTTTTTTGTTACACCCGTTTCTCTATCTTATATTTTTCTGTTTAATTATTTATTTATGATTACCTACTCATACCGCAATATACTATAACGTCTGCTGGATACCTTAACTACTCGGTAGTAAAGTGGACGTAAAACCAATCAATCAATCAATCTCGCCATCAGAAGGAGGCAAGTACACCAACATACTATGTATCCGGCACACATATACGTTTACACAACACACACGGAAGTACATCCTTAAATGATCTTATAACAATAATAATAATTTAAGGTTCTTATATACCGCTTTATCACATCCTAGTTCGTAGGTCGTATCAAAGCGGTTCACAAATTATTATCCGTGGTTATAGGGCCTTTGCAACCAGCCAATATCTATCTCAACTCCCGCGGGAGCATACAGCCAGTGCTGCCATTTCGGCGCTCACAGCTAGCATTCTACAACTTTAGCACTGCCCAACAACATACTCATTTACAGCGGAGCATACTGGAACAAGCTCAAGGATACAACAAAGTGCCGTGACTTGACTCGAACCCGCAACCCTTCGGTCACGAGCCCGGCGTCCTACCAGTAGACTACCTTAGCTGTTAATAGGACGTCAAACAATACAAAGCCAATCCAATCTGTGATCAACAACGTCCAGTTCTGCTATTACCCTCCCTCCATTAACAAAGTCTTTGAACCGAAGACACACGGGACCCTCTACCACCTTCTGTGGGTAGATTTTGTTCGGTGCCATATAAATCAGGAGGAAGAGAAATGCAGCCAGACCGGGTTTCGAACCCGGGACCTTTCAAACTCTAGATGGATGAGCACCAGTTGAGCTACCTGGTCGCTGGCAATCGACCCAGTTTTACTACAAATACAAAACAAAACATTAAGAATGTGTTTGATATTTATTGAAAATAAATGTAAATACATGATTTTCTTCTGCACAGAAGACAAGAAAGATAAGGAATATACATACATGGCTCTTTTGTAAGTTTGATAGTTCAGCCGGCGATACTTCCAATCCTACAAACACATCCAACTCAGCTCCACGTTCTCACTAACACATGGACACTATCTCACTAACACAGGGGGACTATCTCACTAACACAGGGGCATTATCTCACTAACACAGGGGCATTATCTCACTAACACAGGGGCACTATCTCACTAACACAGGGGCACTATCTCACTAACACAGGGGCACTCTTTCACTAACACAGGGGCGCTATCTCAATAACACAGGGGCATTATCTCACTTACACAGGGGCACTCTCTCACTAACACAGGGGCACTATCTCACTAACACAGGGGCACTATCTCACTAACACAGGGGCACTATCTCACTAACACAGGGGCACTATCTCACTAACACAGGGGCACTCTCTCACTAACACAGGGGCACTCTCTCACTAACACAGGGGCACTATCACCAACAGCCACTCTCTCTACTACTTCAGTCAATGCTTACTTATGTTGTACCTCATCAGTTTCGGATCCAAAATTCTGAAGGAGGTGGTCCAAACTTGTCTTACTATAAAACTCCACTCACAACCCTCTCCCCTTCAGTTAGAAAGGCGACCGACAATCCTCTCCCCTTCAGTTAGAAAGACGACTGACAACCCTCTCCCCTTCAGTTACAAAGGCGACCGACAACCCTCTCCCCTTCAGTTAGAAAGGCGACTGACAACCTTCTACCCTCCAGTTAGAAAGGCGACCGATAATCCTCTCAAAACCATAGTGTTCATAACAAAAGTGACAAAATTGGGTTTGGGGCCAGGCGCAAGGGACTGAAATCTTCAGTAAAAACAAAAATTGAGTTTGGGGCCTGGTGCAAGGGCCTGAATCTTCAGTAATTTTGATTTTTTTTCTCTGAAGTTTTGTTTTGATGCCAAGAAGTAGACAATCAGTCCTGCTACAGAAATCTCAAGGATACAACTTTAAAATTTGTTTTTGCGAAGGAACTGAACTGACAGGACTAACAAAGTCAGTCGAATGTAAAATGTTATAAACCAGTTAATATTTTACAATATTCCATATTACATATTTCCCAGGATTGTGCTTCAAACTAATTTTGTTAGATATCTGAATGCTGAATATTGCAAATCCGTTAATCACACAAAAATATAAATCATCCACATTTTTAATATGAGAGTACTGTCAAGCCAGTCTTCATAGTTCAGTAGCTGTTCAATTATACAAACTTAAAAATGTTACACCTGTTACAAATATATCAGCATGTTAATCAACAAACAAGCTGTAGCTCTGCCACGGTACTGAACACCCTCGGTCCCGTTATATCAGCATGTTAACCAACACACAAGCTGTAGCTCTGCCACGGTACTGAACACCCTCGGTCCCGTTATATCAGCATGTTAACCAACACACAAGCTGTAGCTCTGCCACGGTACTGAACACCCTCGGTCCCGTTATATCAGCATGTTAACCAACACACAAGCTGTAGCTCTGCCACGGTACTGAACACTCTCGGTGTTAATCAACACACAAGCTGTAGCTCTGCCACGGTACTGAACACTCTCGGTCCCGTTATATCAGCATGTTAATCAACAAACAAGCTGTAGCTCTGCCATGGTACTGAACACTCTCGGTCCCGTTACATCAGTGTTTACAATTATCATCTGCATCAACCTTTAATGTTAAAATAGGCCATCCTACCATTATCAGTGCTTTTTACCGTAGTCATACGAATATTCATATCAGTGATGGTGACAATAATTCATCAAAGACTCGTCAATGTTTGAGAACCATCAATAGTCAAAGTGTTGACAATGTTTAGAATAATTCTAGTTGTCACAATGTCTAAAACATTTCAGCCACCATTTATGTTATAACTTGGCAGTGATCAGTAGTCTAACTCAATGTTTAGAACATGTTGAACCAGTCTGTGTTTAGAACATGTTGAACCAGTCTGACTTGATCTGTAGAATATGTTGTACCAGTCTGACTTGGTCTGTAGAATATGGTGTACCAGTCTGACTTGGTCTGTAGAATATGGTGTACCAGTCTGACTTGGTCTGTAGAATATGGTGTACCAGTCTGACTTGGTCTGTAGAATATGGTGTACCAGTCTGACTTGATCTTTCGAACATGTTGAACCAGTCTATGTTTAGAACATGTTGAACCAGCCTGTGTTTAGAACAAGTTGAACCAGTCTGTGTTTGGAACATGTTGAACCAGTCTGACTTGATCTTTAGAACATGTTGTACCAGTCTAACTTGATCTGTAGAACATGTTGTACCAGTCTGACTTGATCTGTAGAATATGTTGTACCAGTCTGACTTGATCTGTAGAATATGTTGTACCAGTCTGACACAATGTTAAGAACATAGACCAGTCTGACTTAATGTTTAGAACAAGTTGAACCAGTCTGTGTTTAGAACATGTTGAACCAGTCTATGTTTAGGACATTTTGAACCAGTCTATGTTTAGAACATGTTGAACTAGTCTGTGTTCAGAACAAGTTGAACAAGTCTGTGTTTAGAACATGTTGAACCAGGCTATGTTTAGAACATGTTGAACCAGTCTGTGTTTAGAACATGTTGAACCAGTCTGACTCAATGTTTAGAACATGTTAACCCAGTCTGACTTAATATTTAGAACATGTTGAACCAGTCTATGTTTAGAACATGTTGAACCAGTCTGTGTTTAGAACATGTTGAACCAGTTTGACTCGATCTTTAGAACATGTTGAACAAGTCTGACTTGATGTTTAGAACATGTTGAACCAGTCTGTGTTTAGAACATGTTGAACCAGTCAGTGTTTAGAACATGTTGAACCAGTTTGACTCGATCTTTAGAACATGTTGAACCAGTCTGACTTGATGTTTAGAACATGTTGAACCAGTCTGACTTGATCTGTAGAATATGTTGTATCAGTCTGACACAATGTTTAGAACATGATAACCAGTCTATGTTTAGAACATGTTGAACCAGTCTATGTTTAGAACATGTTGAACCAGTTTGACTCGATCTTTAGAACATGTTGACCCCGTTTGTGTTCAGAAATGTTGAACCAGTCTGGGTTTAGAACAAGTTGAACCGGTCTGTGTTTAGAACTTGTTGAACCAGTCTGACTTAATTTTTAGAATATTTTGAACCAGTCGGTGTTTAGAACAAGTTGAACCAGTCTGTGTTTAGAACATGTTGAACCAGTCTATATTTGGACCATGTTGAACTCATGTTGACCCAGTCTGACCTAATGTTTAGAACATGTTGAACCAGTCTGACTTAATTTTTAGAATATGTTGAACCAGTCTGTGTTTAGAACATGTTGAACCAGTCTGACTTAATGTTTAGAACATTTTGAACCAGTCTGTGTTTAGAACATGTTGAACCAGTCTGACTTAATGTTTAGAACATGTTGAACCAGTCTGGCTTGATCTTTAGAACATGTAGTAACAGCCTGACTTGATCTTTAGAACATGTTGAACCAGTCTGACTTGATCTTTAGAACATGTAGTAACAGTCTGACTTGATCTTTAGAACATGTTGAACCAGTCTGACTTGATCTTTAGAACATGTTGAACCAGTGACTCAGTGTTAAGAATGTGTTGAACAGGTAATTAATAACTTGAACAGATACCCTTATAATGTCTATAACATGTTATACCATAAGTTACTGATATCATGTACTAAAGCTCCACTGTTATCCACATGGAGAATTATATTCCAGACATGTTTATCATACCAATTCACAATCAAATATAGGAACTTGAAAATAGTTGTATGCTAGTCAGCCGAGCACACTTTGATACACAATGCATTTGATAAGCCCAAGGTGATTTCACCATAAACTTATGATTTCGAAAATTTCTTAAAGATCTTGTGACTTAAAAATATGAAGAAAAAAAGTTAAGACAAAATTTTCTGGTACTTCAGTCTTGTTTTATATTGATTTACCTTAAAAATTGTAACTTTAACAACATGTTCTTTTTTACACGGAGTTAGAGACACTTTGTTTTTGACAAGGACTTAGCTGTTTCATGCGCCTGCATGGTGACTAAAGAAATAATTACAAGGGAAGCAACTCTGCTAATCTTATGTAGCCATCTGTAAAGAAACTACCATGATCATGAGTTCGAGATCATTTTAATATACAACCATTCAATATTTGCAAAAAAACACAATTCATAATAGATACAGGTTTTAGTTGTTGCACCAGCCTTTTGTTATTGAAGGAAAAATTGTGTTTCATCGAAAACAAGGTTATTCATTATCAAATTAGTTTCAATGAATCTTGTAGATAAGCTAGGTATTCATTTCTAGCGTAAGCTGTACTGAATCATTTTGTTCATATGCAGAAAAGAAAAACAAATATTTAAACAATATAGTGTGTTGATTTTCAGGTTTAAATCTTAAAATTAATACTTGTTTTCAGTCTATTCAATCATTGCATGCAACGGATTAAGAATACTTAATTCTGTTTAGACCATCAGTCTTGAAAATTTGGAATGAAAAAAAGAAAGTTACTATATTTTCAATTTGCAATTATGTTTCCATTTAAATTTGAAAAATATTTGTGTCTTATCATGATCAATGGAGACTTTGTTTTCCTTCTGATTGCCATTATTGAAGCTGTTGAATTATGATACATCTTTTATCATGTAACCTAATGCCATTACAGGGCCTCAACTGTAATGATACACTCATTGTTTAATATCATAATACACAGATATATAATATGAATCATGAGCAGTACCTTTACAAAATGTATCATATTTGCTTTCTTTGATACTTGGATACTAATCACAAAACACTTTTATCTTTCCAGAAATCAATTACATAGTTTAAAATATCAATCCAAGCATTATCACTGAGTTCAATTTGATCATCCATAGGCAAAAATACATCTTTCTCAATTTCCTTTTTATATTCTAGTACATGTACAATAATGTAGTAAAACTTTGTGATTGGAATATGAATTTTGTGCTAAAATTACAATAAGTGTTTCACTTATCCTTGCACTATGAACACAGTACTAGGTGACTTAAGCTTAACAGTGAACTGAAATGCATAAAAACAAAGCATCTCCAGCAAGGCTAATGAATTTTGAACTAAAGATGGCCATCAAAAACTAAACATATGGATTTGTAAATTGCATCAATTTTAGAAAAAAAGAAATGAAAAAAGAAATAAACACACTTCAAATTTGACTACAAAAAAAATTATGCTGCTCATAACATGGATATTACAGGTAAATTATTTCTGATCACCATATATACAACGGATATATTAAATTCTTATACAACTACATACACATTTCCACTTCAAATTATAAACAGACATTTTCCTCACTTCCATTTCTACAATTACAAAAACTTTTTCTAGTCCTTGACCTTTCTTCCACCACCAGGCTCCCATATTTATGCCTTCACCCATTGCCTGTAGTACCACATACGTCTTCACCCATCTCCTTTAGTACCACATACGTCTACTCCCATCGCCTGTAGTACCACAAACCTCTTCACCCATCTCCTTTAGTACCACATACGTCTTCACCCATTGCCTGTAGTACCACATACGTCTTCACCCATCGCCTGTAGTACCACATACGTCTACTCCCATCGCCTGTAGTACCACAAACCTCTTCACCCATCTCCTTTAGTACCACATACGTCTTCACCCATTTCCTGTAGTACCACATACTTCTTCACCCATCGCCTGTAGTCCCACATACATCTTCACCCATTGCCTGTAGTACCCCATACGTCTTCACCCATCTCCTGTAGTACCACATACATCTTCACCCATCGCCTGTAGTACCACATTCGTCTACTCCCATCGCCTGTAGTACCACAAACCTCTTCACCCATCTCCTGTAGTACCACATACATCTTCACCCATTTCCTGTAGTACCCCATACGTCTTCACCCATCGCCTGTAGTCCCACATACATCTTCACCCATTGCCTGTAGTACCCCATACGTCTTCACCCATCGCCTGTAGTCCCAAATACGTCTACTCCCATCGCCTGTAGTACCACATACATCTTCACCCATCGCCTGTAGTACCACATACATCTTCCCCCATTGCCTCTAGTACCCCATACGTCTTCACCCATCTCCTATAGTACCACATACGTCTTCACCCATCTACTATAGTACCACATACGTCATCACCCATCTCCTGTAGTATCACATACGTCTTCACCCATCGCCTGTAGTCCCAAATACGTCTACTCCCATCGCCTGTAGTACCACAAACATCTTCACCCATCTCCTTTAGTACCACATACGTCTTCTCCCATTGCCTGTAGTACCACATACGTCTTCACCGATCGCCTGTAGTACCACATACGTCTACTCCCATCGCCTGTAGTACCACAAACGTCTTCACCCATCTCCTGTAGTACCACATACATCTTCACCCATTGCCTGTAGTACCCCATACGTCTTCACCCATCGCCTGTAGTCCCAAATACGTCTACTCCCATCGCCTGTAGTACCACATACATCTTCACCTATTTCCTGTAGTACCACATACGTCTTCACCCATCTCCTATAGTACCACATACGTCTTCACCCATCTCCTGTAGTACCACATATCTCTTCACCCATCGCCTGTAGTACCACATACGTCTTCACCCATCTCCTTTAGTACCACATACGTCTTCACCCATTGCCTGTAGTACCACATACGTCTTCACCCATCTCCTTTAGTACCACATACGCCTTCACCCATCTCCTTTAGTACCACATACGTCTTCACCCATCGCCTGTAGTACCACATATGTCTTCACCCATCGCCTGTAGTACCACATACGTCTTCACCCATCTCCTGTAGTACCACATACATCTTCACCCATCTCCTGTAGTACCACATACGTCTTCACCCATTGCCTGTAGTACCACATACGTCTTCACCCATCGCCTGTAGTACCACATACGTCTTCACCCATCGCCTGTAGTACCACATACATCTTCACCCATCACCTGTAGTACCACATACGTCTTCACCCATCGCCTGTAGTACCACATATGTCTTCACCCATCTCCTGTAGTACCACATACGTCTTCACCCATCTCCTGTATATGTAGTACCACTTGTCTTCCTATATACTCCAGCATTCTATACTCACATCACACACCTGTCAACAACAAAGAAAGCTTATTAAGTGATTATTATTAGAATTTATCTTGTTTTTTCCATTGAGTTCAAAGCAAAAGTAATAGAAAATAGACATGAAACAATGCTACATTACTGTTACATCCAGTGAAAACGTGCTTCTGGTATACACAAGCAAGGCTTTATTCATGAAAAAAATTATACTACTCTTTTTCCATTTAAGGGGAAAATACACCCCACTGCAGGTGGCCTCAAGCCACCTTGGTGAAACCCAGGAGAAGAATACAAGAGGGGAAGCCCCCTCTTTAAGGGGGGTACTGGGGCTCTCCCCGAAATAGTTTTGAAACTGTAGATGTCCTGAGGTGGAATTTCAGCCCAGAATCAAACCAAGTTCTCAACCTAATAATAACATAACGAAGCTCCTTGTTAAGTGTGTGAATGAAGAAAAATAAAATCATCAAACAAAATCATTTTTTTTAATTTTAGACTAAAGAAGGAATATTTTTTGTTTCAAGGGGAAATTAATCAAAGACAAGAGAACTGCGGGGCGGAACAATATACGCCTGTCAAATGCCATATAGTGTTATATACTTTCTTACATTGAAATAAGATCTGCATCATTATATACTTTCTTACATTGAAATAAGATCTGCATCGTTATATACTTTCTTACATTGAAATAAGATCTGCATCATTATATACTTTCTTACATTGAAATAAGATCTGCATCATTCTAAGAGTGGTTATATTAGCTGACATGCTATAAAAAAATGTAGGAGAAAATTTCCGGACAAAAAATCAATATTGAAATGAACAAAGGGCAATAACTTTTAAGGGAGACACAACTTCATATCATACAAAGTTTCTGAAGGGAATTTACCCAATACATTATGTACCAGTAATGAAAAAAACACCTGGATAAAGCCCTGCACAAGATCATTTGGATGGGACACTCAACACAGGTTTTGTTGTTTTAATCAACTCTGCTCCACCACCCCATCCACCAAACACACAAAAGTAATGTGTGTGTATGGGGAGGTGAGGGTGTGTAGGGATTGATGCTCCACCCCTTCCACCAAACAAACAAAAGTAATGTGTGTGTATGGGGAGGTGAGGGTGTGTAGGGAATGATGCTCCACCCCCTCCACCAAACACACAAAAGCAATGTGTGTGTATGGGGAGGTGAGGGTGTGTGGGGAATGATGCTCCATCCCCTCCACCAAACACACAAAAGTAATGTGTCTGTATGGGGAGGTGAGGGTGTGTAGGGATTGATGCTCCACCCCCTCCACCAAACAAACAAAAGTAATGTGTGTGTATGGGGAGGGGAGGGTGTGTAGGGAATGATGCTCCAGACCCTCCACCAAACACAGAAAAGTAATGTGTGTGTATGGGGAGGTGAGGGAGTGTAGGGAATGATGCTCCAGACCCTCCACCAAACACAGAAAAGTAATGTGTGTGTATGGGGAGGTGAGGGGGAGTAGGGATTGATGCTCCACCCCTTCCACCAAACAAACAAAAGTAATGTGTGTGTATGGGGAGGGGAGGGTGTGTAGGGAATGATGCTCCAGCCCCCTCCACAAAACAAACAAAAGTAATGTGTGTGTATGGGGAGGGGAGGGTGTATAGGGAATGATGCTCCATCCCCCTCCACCAAACACACAAAAGTAATGTGTCTGTATGGGGAGGTGAGGGTGTGTAGGGATTGATGCTCCAGCCCCTCCACCAAACACACAAAAGTAATGTGTCTGTATGGGGAGGTGAGGGTGTGTAGGGATTGATGCTCCTCCCCTTCCACCAAACAAACAAAAGTAATGTGTGAGTATGGGGAGGTGAGGGTGTGTAGGGAATGATGCTCCTCCCCCTCTACCAAACACACAAAAGTAATGTGTGTGTATGGGGAGGAGAGGGCGTGTAGGGATTGATGCTCCACCCCTTCCACCAAACAAACAAAAGGAATGTGTGTGTATGGGGAGGTGAGGGTGTGTGGGGATTGATGCTCCACCCCTTCCACCAAACAAACAAAAGTAATGTGTGTGTATGGGGAGGGGAGGGTGTGTAGGGAATGATGCTCCAGACCCTCCACCAAACACAGAAAAGTAATGTGTGTGTATGGGGAGGTGAGGGGGTGTAGGGAATGATGCTCCAGACCCTCCACCAAACACACAAAAGTAATGTGTGTTTATGGGGAGGTGAGGGTGTGTAGGGAATGATGCTCCTCCCCCTCCACAAAACAAACAAAAGTAATGTGTGTGTATGGGGAGGTGAGGGTGTGTAGGGAATAAAACCATGTGTGTAGGACTGTAGGTATACGAGTAGGCTTGGTTTGGTTTAACGTCCTAAGGTCATTTAAGGACAAATAGGCATCTATGTACAGGTATGCATATCTTTGTACTTGTAAGGGGAGACAACAAATTATAAATAATATGCTGTTTTGTTTCAAATATAATCTTTACAACTGTCAAATATATGTGTTTCATATAGCTACACATATACAACCACACAAAATGATATTCATTTTTACAAATCTAGTAAGAATCAGGTAGTTAGAAAACCTTTTAGTGAATATTTTCAGAATAATATATATATATTGAGTGCATTTCCAGATTTTGTACTTGATAAATCATATATACTGAAGGAGCTATATAGGTCAGAAAAGTCTTTAACAAAGGGAAAACATAATTGTTTTAAAGACCTGGGAATTCACGAAACCATTAATTCTCATGCTCAAGCATGAATTCTGTGCTCAAAAATAAGCTTTGTTGTAACTCACATAAATCTTTTAATACAGTCAAATTGTCATGTTTAAACAATACCTAATTTAGGCCAGATGTGATATCATATGACGTAATTATGAATAGAAATAAGAAGATATCATGGAACCAGGATAAATATGACATAAACATCAGGTTTCCACCGATCAGAACATACCACAGGTAATGCTGACAACCATTGTTTGTAACATGTTATTGATAGGAATGGAGGAAAACACTCATCCCTTACAACCTGAAGGTTATAGTCAGAGAAATCTCAGACCTCTCAACAATGAAGAAATATATCACCTCTCAGGTTGAGATTTCTGTCAATAATAGAATCTGTCACCCCCTTGGGGTGAGATAGGGGGATCTCAAACCTTGGGGGAAGATTCTGAAGTTGCCAAACATGAGGCTTTGCCGATAGTTTGGCAACTTAAGAATCTTCCCCCGAGGGTTGAAGACTCCCCTGTCTTTTACCCTGTTCTCCTATTGTGTATCATATATACCTACTGTAATATTACAGCTGGCTAAATTCAGGGTTGATGTGACGTCGTTGATGGATTGTTGATGACGTTATTGTATCGTTGAAGCGACGTCATACCATTGTTATAAATAAGGGAATCCCCCCATCTCAACCCTAGAGTGATACTAATAGAACCTTCTCCTACCTTGAGGGTATGACAGAGAAATCTCCAACCCGAGGGGTGACGTTTTGGGTTGTCTAACCCAAGGCTCTGCTGTCACAATTACAGGTGATGTATTTTAATGACGTCACAATTGAACACTTGCTAATCGACACGAGACTATCTCCTCCTAGGAGGTGACAAGCTGATCTTTCTCGGCTAAAATGGGAGACTCACCTGTGAAGGTAGGGAGGAAAGGTTTTCTCTTACCCTGGACCGGTGTATCAGCACTTTTACTGGTGTGAGATTTCCTTGTCTAACCCTAGGGTTGAGACGGGGGGATTCCCCTATTCATTACAATGGCATGACGTCACGTCAACAATCCATCAACGTCACGTCAACCCTGAATTTAGCATGTAACGTTATCATTACATTGTGTATATGATACACAATGGGAGAACAGAGTAAGAGAAAACAAATAATTCACCCCCTTGTGGGCGAGATAGGGGAATCTCACCCCCAAGGGGGTGAAAGATTCTGTTAATTTCACACTGGTAAAAGTGCGGATACACATGTCCAGGGTAGGGGAAATACTTGTCCTTAATTTCACATGATGGATTGAAACATTTAACCCCAAACACTTTACCCAAGATTAGGGGTGCAACAATATTGTTTCATATTGTAATTGTGATTCTTTCTGGTGCATCGTTTCAAATTATTTTGTTTGCCTGTATCACATTCACAATTTTTTTTATCAACTTTAAGGCTTTACAGGGTTTTTTTGGGGAGGGAGGGAATCCTTTAGTAAAGATGTGATCCACTATGCAAGAGTACAAAAATATTTACTATTTTAGTCTATATTACCACAAAATTCTGTAAAATACTGCACTAACCCGAACCCTAATCCATAACGAAGTTGACCCTTTGAGCAGATATGTATCGTCATAAATATGCATTTTGTACATTTGACAGACGAGGCTAGTACTTGTGTCGTAAGCATCATACCATGACATGCCTTGTATTGCGAGATAAGTGTATCGTTGTAGCCCTTCCCTTGATCATTGAACAACTTACAAAAACAACTGTTAGATCAAATAGAGGAGTAGGGGTGATCCTTTCGCAGCTGAAGCCATGCTGAAATCGTTGAGGTAATTGCAAGTCGACGCTCCTCCTCTTCAGTCTCTTCACAAGAGTCTGTGTCGGACTGAGAAAAGTCCATGTCCAAACTTTCCACAGATCCCTGAGGTTGGGTTGGAGCAGAACTAAACGTACCAGTAAAGCCACTATAATTGTGATCAATACGATTGTTTTTCAGAGTTAGTTTAGGGGCCCGAATATGACCAACAGATTCCGGTACAGTCTTGATTTTATCACATGGACCTTTATTATAGTTGTGATCCGTTTTTAATGCAACTGGTTTCTCCGGAACTGGATTCTGACATTCTGAATCATCACAGATACTCATCTTTTCATCATCATTGGTTTTCCCTTGTGCATAGGTGTGATCATACATATATTTATAATTCAGAGGCAGGGTATGCGAAAGATTCCCATCTCTATCCCGGAAAGGAGAAAACAGATTTCCTTTTGGCCAAGAATGACTTCCCAGGTACGAGTCATCCATGGCCATGGGTTCTCCCTTAACACCTCGTATCTCCACAGCATCTGATATAGGAACGTTACTGCGACGTTTTCTGGGGTCCATGATACATGGGTAAGTATGGTCATTTGGTGTATGGAATGGTGACCTATTTTTGCCAAAAGCAAAACACTTGTGTGACGTATTAAGGCTAGTGTCGTCCACGGCTGTCCGACGTGGGGCTCCTGAGGATTCAGAGAGGTTTGATAAGGTAATATTGGACAGATTTTCCTCGGAAGAACTTCTGGTTGGTTCCATCTTTTGAGGTTTTGGTTTCTGTAAATGACTGTGACGTAGTGCTACGGATTTACTGATAAACGAATAATTGTGATCTTTCTCTTTCTGAAGTAACAGTTCATTGTCTGTATTTGAAACCTTTTTAGTTCTCGTGTGCTTTTTGGCGACTGCATACGTGTGGTCTTTCTCCGAAGGTTTTGGAGCTTCCAAGGCCAAGGCCATGTCCACCAGGGTTAGCAGGGACAAAGAGTCTTTCCCAGCCACCGGACCACAGGTTCCGAGTCCTGCATATGTTCCCGAACTTAATGTCTCCATTATTGGATTAAGAACGATACGAGATGTGCAAACCATCCATGGAAATACCTTATCCGAGATCTACTTCCCCTTTGACGTCCACTGACCACGCAATAGACTATTTCCACCTGCCAGGTAGTAATGTTACTAGAGAGTCACGGATCAAGGGAGATAACTCCGGAACTCACAGACGCACTCGAGCATCATTTTGAATGGTTCTGATTAAATCATAATTTGAAACTAAAATTCTCTTCATTTTCCTTGGGGTTAACCTAACTTTGCATTTAGTTTAGTAATACCATTATATATAGGTTATCACATAAGTTGGTTTTTTTTTGCCTGATTTAATAACAGGCTGCTTCAGTAAGCAAAAAAGGTAGGCTAATCAGTGAAGAAAAAAATATGGAATATCTTCTCATTTACAATAAGAATAAAGCTATTTCCCCCAAAAAACTCATTTGAATATAATGTTGTAAAATTTAGGAAGAAATTTAGTGTCGAATATGGTGTAACAAGAACATCAGCTCTTCCGAGCTTGTATTTCGACAAACAAATGAAAAGCGTAGCAATGGATAACAGTAGCTAGATAGGCCAGAGACGTACATATAACACAACTCAAGTTATACGTCTCTGGATAGGCTAAGTAATTAACAATCTATTTGATGAAAGAATCACTTCCAATCTATTAACCCTTGATATAAATGGAAGAACACGAGGCCACCATCACAAAATGTACAAAAACCGATGCAACACGGAGTTAAGGAGATGGGAAGTGGTCCAATCACATAAATGAAATGTATAAATTAGCAAAAAAATAACGTTCTAAGAAAACTTAAATATATGTTTAAGTATTAAGAATTAACAGAACGTTTATCTTACCAGTTCTTGAATATATGCATGTGAAGTTTGGGATGGTTGTCCCGTGGTTGATGCTGAACAGTTAGAAAGGGCTGAACGTGAAGCAGCTTGGATAATTACATAATCACTTTTATATTTTAGAATTAACTGAATCATTATACTCAGAAACAGGACTAGAATTACTTTCTGATAGAAGAGCAAGAAGAAAAATTCATTTATTACACAAAATGAACAGGCAGCTTACTCCAAATTATCTCTCAAACTTATTACCCCCCCCCCCCCCCCCCCC
>NW_018408840.1:458062-534902 GCF_002113885.1 Mizuhopecten yessoensis | reverse complement strand
CCCCCCCCCCCCCCCCCCTTAGTTGGAGACAATGATAGATTTCTTCTAAGAAATAGATCACGGAAAAGGTTCAAATAGCAGGAATGTAGGATACATTTGCAGAATTTATCGAGTCAGTGCTATCTAAAACCGTTGTTCTAACCCAATTAATTCAGCGAAACGGTCCGGGTAAGAACATCGTGTTTACATAGCGGTGACGTCGACTCGATGGATCTTGCAAAGATATCTAAGAAATAAAGAAAACCATATAATTCCAAACTTCAGAATTTCTCTGAAAACTCATCCTTCTTGCCTTCTTCTATGAAAACTTTGGATACTTTAGACGATTCTGTCAAATCATTGCCACTCTCTTCTATACTTACAGAATACTAAATAGTTTACATACAAGAATAAGACATCAATGCAGTTCTCTCAAATATGATCTATTCCGTGCAAACTTAGTTCAAGATTCAAACTGTTCGAATTGTGGTCACCGTTGTGAAAATGCCTATCATTTCTTCTTTGAGTGCCAATCTTATAGTAATGCTCGTACAGTACTGTTCCAATAGATTTACAATATAAATATGCATTTTTTTTTGAGTTTTCTACTATTTAGTGACGAAAACCTAGCTTTGGATGGTAATTGTAATTTATTTAGACATGTGCAAACTTTTGATAGGTCCAGCGAAACATTTTGAATATAAAATGTATGTACATATGTATTTTTTTTTTACTTCCTACCATTACTTGTATTATTTGTAATTGTGTGTTTATGTGATCACTTGTTATTGTAATTGTGTGTCTATGTGATCACTTGTTATTGTTATTGTGTGTCTATGTAATTACCTGTAATTGTAATTGTGTGTCTATGTGATCACTTGTTATTGTAATTGTGTGTCTATGCGATCACTTGTTATTGTAATTGGGTGTCTATGTGATCACTTGTGATTGTAATTGTGTGTCTATGTGATCTCTTGTTATTGTAATTGTGTGTTTATGTGATCACTTGTTATTGTAATTGTGTGTCTATGTAATTACCTGTAATTGTAATGGTGTGTCTATGTGATTACTTGTTATTGTAATTGTGTGTCTATGTGATCACTTGTTATTGTAATTGTGTGTTTATGTGATCACTTGTTATTGTAATTGTGTGTCTATGTGATCACCTGTTATTGTAATTGTGTGTCTATGTGATCACTTGTTATTGTAATTGTGTGTCTATGTAATCACCTGTTATTGTAATTGTGTGTCTATGTGATCACTTGTTATTGTAATTGTGTGTTTATGTAATTACCTGTTATGGTAATTGTGTGAGTCTATGTGATCACTTGTTATTGTAATTGTGTGTCTTTGTGATCACCTGTTATTGTAATTGTGTGTCTATATAATTACCTGTTATTTCAATTGTGTGTCTGTGTGATCACTTGTTATTGTAATTGTGTGTCTATGTGATCACCTGTTATTGTAATTGTGTGTCTATGTAACCAATTGTTATTGTAATTGTGTGTCTATGTAATTACCTGTTATTGTAATTGTGTGTCTATGTAATCACTTGTTATTGTAATTGTGTGTCTATGTGATCACCTGTTGTTGTAATTGTGTGTCTATGTGATCAATTGTTATTGTAATTGTGTGTCTATGTAATTACCTGTTATTGTAATTGTTTGTCTATGTGATCACCTGTTATTGTAATTGTGTATCTATGTAACCAATTGTTATTGTAATTGTGTGTCTATGTAATTACCTGGTATTGTAATTGTGTGTCTGTGTAATTACCTGTAATTGTAATTGTGTGTCTATGTGATCACTTGTTATTGTTATTGTGTGTCTATGTAATTACCTGTTATTGTAATTGTTTGTCTATGTGATCACTTGTTATTGTAATTGTGTGTCTATGTAATCACTTGTTATTGTAATTGTGTGTCTATGTGATCACTTGTTATTGTAATTGTGTGTCTATGTGATCACTTGTTATTGTAATTGTGTGTCTATGTGATCACTTGTTATTGTAATTGTGTGTCTATGTGATCACTTGTTATTGTAATTGTGTGTCTATGTGATCACCTGTTATTGTAATTGTGTGTTTATGTGATCACTTGTTATTGTAATTGTGTGTCTATGTGATCACTTGTTATTGTAATTGTGTTTCTATGTATTTACCTGTTATTGTAATTGTGTTTGTCTATGTGATCACTTGTTATTGTAATTGTGTGTCTATGTAATTACCTGTTATTGTAATTGTGTGTCTATGTGATCACTTGTTATTGTAATTGTGTGTCTATGTAATTACCTGGTATTGTAATTGTGTGTCTGTGTAATTACCTGTAATTGTAATTGTGTGTCTATGTGATCACTTGTTATTGTAATTGTGTGTCTATGTAATTACCTGTTATTGTAATTGTGTGTCTATGTGATCACTTGTTATTGTAATCGTGTGTCTATGTGATCACTTGTTATTGTAGCTGTGTGTCTATGTGATCACTTGTTATTGTAATTGTGTGTCTATGTAATCACTTGTTACTGTAATTGTGTGTCTATGTAATTACCTGTTATTGTAATTGTGTGTCTGTGTAATTACTTGTTATTGAAATTGTGTGTCTATGTGATCACTTGTTATTGTAATTGTGTGTCTATGTAATTATCTGTTATTGTAATTGTGTGTCTATGTAATTACCTGTTATTGTAATTGTGTGTCTATGTCATCACTTGTTATTGTAATTGTGTGTCTATGTAATTATCTGTTATTGTAATTGTGTGTCTATGTAATTACCTGTTATTGTAATTGTGTGTCTATGTGATCACCTGTTATTGTAATTGTGTGTGTATGTAATTACCTGATACGTGAAACACAATAATACTATTTTATTTTTTACATATTTGTTATATTGTAGCCTTCGTCCATTATTATTTAATTAAACTCATTTAAATTCCATTTAAAGAACACGACATAAAAGAACAAAAATAAACAGAAAACCTGAAATCATAAAAACCACTGTTATAATAAAACAGGCGACACTAAATAATAATCATTGCAAGAAGACACTCATATGCACACTACTTAGTATGTATTAGCACTACGAAACTGAAGCTATAATCATGCAAGCACTTAAAACAGTAAAAGTAGCATGCAGACATGTTGAAAATTACCACTAACAGCTATATAGCAGCTTTAAAACATTGACATACCTGTACATAAGCGTTTTTTCACCCTTCAGACCTCAACTGTGTCCTCTTGTCTAAACTTATATAAAGAACTCTTCTTAATCATAAGTTCCTGTATGTATTCAGCAGACATGTTTTGACAATCCTAAAAACCTGACATGCTTCATTTGCTAAAGTTTCTTCCGTTCAGAATGTTAGAAAAGAAGAGTTTATAGATAAAATAAATGCTTTGATATCGGTTGTATAACCATCTAAAACCAATCGCAAGACTTTTTTTTTCTTCTTTTTTAGTTGCAATCTGGCTACAGATATGCCAAATAACAGGAAAGTAGTCAAAATTGTGTTTATCTAATTTCAAAAAATTGTCAATTTTAACTCCAAGTAATTTTACTGACTCGGCACAAGTAATGTCAGTGCTAGTAACATTAAACTCATCAAATCTTAAAATAAAAATGTTTCCAAAAGCAAACAGATTGAATTGTTAAAGGGTTAGCCTTCATACCATTTCACATATTGGAAGATATATAATATAATGCCTTTTATTTAATTTGCAATAGGCAACAATGCCTTTGTGCTTTACACACATTTAAACATGACAGTGACATAATGGCAATACTAAATACATATTTACATGAATTTTATAGCGGCAAAATTTACACATTTACAAGGAACATATTCATTCACAATTAATTTAGGAATTAATTTGATTTACATATTTAACAAAATTCCATGTCTAATTTCATTTGCTTTGTAAATAAACATAGCTAAATTTCTAATAATAAAATTGTTATATTTCTTTTACAACAATTATGAAGCAAGTTATTTCAACTTATATTAATTATTTTTGTTGGCCCGGATATTAGCGCGCAGGCGGTCTTATTGTGGGAGGAACCCGGAATTCTCGGAAAAAAACCACGTGGTCGTGCAGGTGACCCCATACCTTTTCACGTCCGATCAGGGAATCGAACCCCTGCCGCCTTGGTGAAAGGCAAGTGCGCTATCCACTGCACCACCCGAACCACCCGACTACCGTATTGGAAGATATCACTAAAAAATAAATAAATCATCGTCTCAGTATTGAACCCTGGAGCCAGCCACTTACCCCGAGACGTTTGTCACACTGTTCTATGTCCATACACTCCTGTTGACTTGGAGTCTTTTTAATGTGCAGAGATTTTGTAAAGTATAACATTTAAGTCTTGGATGCCTGGATTATTACACATGTAATACAACGCCTGGATCCAGTATTTTTTGAACCGGGATGCGCACATATGTCGTCAGTGATAGCAAATAAAAAATGTTTGAAACGGAATCGTGCTCATTTTTATGTAGATCAAAGTGGTGAGTCTGAGTTTCTATGTTTCAAAACTTTATTTCTTTTACAACAATTATGAAGCAAGCTATTTCAACTTATATTAATCACTTTTGTTGACCCGGATGTTAGCGCGCGGGGGTCGTAATGTAGGAGGAACGGGAGTACCCGGAGAAAACCCACGTGGTCGGGCAGGTGACCCCGTACATTTTCACGTCCTATCGGATAATCGAACCCCGGCCGCCTTAGTGACAGACAAGTGCGCTATCCACTGCGCCATACGACCACCAGTTGAGCGCTATATTCTACGCGTACTAGAGATGTATAGGCCTACTAGTTTTATACGTCGAATAAACTGTTAATTTAGCATGAGTTCGGCTTGTTGAATAATGTTGATAAACTTAGAACCAAGCTTACACATCAAATCAAGAGTAAGGTATCAATCAATACAGGATTCTGACTGTCGCATTTTATATCAAATTACTTATCAAAAGTTTGGTATACATTATGTATATGAAGTGTCGAGTTGAAATCGTGTTTACGTCACATTACCATTTTTTACCATTAACATATTTAATCTTCGTTTGACACCCAACTTCCTGTTGGTGATTAACATGCCAGCCTACCTTGACAAACATGTCAGCCTACATTGATTAACATGTCAGTCTACCTTGATTAACATGCCAGCCTACCTTGATTAACATGCCAGCCTACCTTGATTAAAAAGCCAGCCCACCTTGATTAACATGCCAGCCTACATTGATTAACATGCCAGTCTACCGTGATTAACATGCCAGCCTACCTTGATTAACATGCCAGTCTTCCTTGATTAACATGCCAGCCTACCTTGATTAAAAAGCCAGACTACCTTGATTAACATGCCAGCCTACATTGATTAACATGCCAGTCTACCGTGATTAACATGCCAGCCTACCTTGATTAACATGCCAGTCTTCCTTGATTAACATGCCAGTCTACCTTGATTAACAATGCCAGTCTACCTTGATTAACATGGCAGTCTACCTTGATTAACATGCCAGTCTACCTTGATTAACATGTCAGCCTACATTAATTAACATGCCAGCCTACATTGATTAACATGCCAGCCTACATTGATTAACATGCCAGCCTACATTGATTAACATGTCAGTCTACCTTGATTAACAGGTCAGTCTACCTTGATTAACAATGCCAGCCTACCTTGATTAACATGCCAGTCTACCTTGATTAACATGCCAGCCTACCTTGATTAAAAAGCCAGCCTACCTTGATTAACATGCCAGCCTACATTGATTAACATGCCAGCCTACCTTGATTAACATGCCCGCCTACCTTGATTACCAATGCTAGTCTACTTTGATTAACATGCCAGTCTCCCTGGATTAACATGCCAGTCTCCCTGGATTAACATGCCAGTCTCCCTGGATTAACATGCCAGTCTCCCTGGATTAACATGCCAGTCTACCTTGATTAACATGCCAGTCTACCTTAATTAACAATGCCAGTCTACCTTGATTAACAATGCCAGTCTACCTTGATTAACATGCAAGCCTACCTTGATTAACAATGCCAGCCTACATTGATTAACATACCAGTCTACCTTGATTAACATGCCAGTCTACCTTGATTAACAATGCCAGTCTACCTTGATTAACATGTCAGCCTACCTTGATTAACATGTCAGTCTACCTTGATTAACGATGCCAGTCTACCTTGATTAACATACCAGTCTGCCTTGATTGACATGTCAGCCAACCTTGATTAGCATGTCAATCTACCTTGATTAACATGTCAGTCTACCTTGATTAACATGTCAGTCTACCTTGATTAACATGCCAGCCTACCTTGATTAACAATGCCAGTCTACTTTGATTAACGATACCAGTCTACCTTGATTAACATGTCAGTCTACCTTGATTAACATGCCAGTCTACCTTGATTAACAATGCCAGTCTACCTTGATTAACATGCCAGCCTCACTTGATTAACATGCCAGTCTACCTTGATTAACATGTCAGCCTACCTTGATTAAAAATGCCAGTCTACTTTGATTAACATGCCAGCCTTCCTTGATTATCAATGCCAGCCTACCTTGATTAACATGTCAGCCTACCTTGATTAACATGCCAGCCTACCTTGATTAACATGCCAGTCTACCTCGATTAACATGTCAGCCTACCTTGATTAACTTGCCAGCCTACCTTGATTAACATGTCAGCCTACCTTGATTAACATGCCAGCCTACCTTGATTAACATGCCAGTCCACCTTGATTAACATGCCAGCCTACCTTGACTAACATGTCAGCCTACCTTGATTAACATGCCCGCCTACCTTGATTAACATGCCAGTCTACCTTGATTAACATGCCAGTCTACCTTGATTAACATGCCAGCCTACCTTGACTAACATGTCAGCCTACCTTGATTAACATGCCAGTCTACCTTGATTAACATGTCAGCCTACTTTGATTAACATGCCAGTCTACCTTGATTAACATGTCAGCCTACCTTGATTAACATGCCCGCCTACCTTGATTATCAATGCCAGTTTACATTGATTAACAATGCCAATCTACCTTGATTAACATGCCCGCCTACCTTGATTAACAATGCTAGTCTACTTTGATTAACATGCCAGTCTACCTTGATTAACATGTCAGCCTACCTTGATTAACCTACCTTGATTAACATGTCAGTCTACCTTGATTAACATGCCAGCCTACCTTGATTAACATGTCAGCCTACTTTGATTAACATGCCCGCCTACCTTGATTAACGTGCCAGCCTACCTTGATTAACATGTCAGCCTACTTTGATTAACATGCCCGCCTACCTTGATTATCAATGCCAGTTTACATTGATTAACAATGCCAATCTACCTTGATTAACATACCCGCCTACCTTGATTACCAATGCCAGTCTACCTTGATTAAGATGCTCAGGATAATATTTCCCCCCCCACAGTATCTTAGATAGTGAATGGCAGACATACTTTCCCGCGTTTAACAAACAACACCAGTACTAAAAGTTTGGTCACAGTGTGGAAAGGCAACATGACCATTTAGTTTCGTCTATTTTGATGTGAGGTTGATGATGTCTTTCCTTTTGTTTTTGATTTCTTGTCTTCGCTATCGTATTGATTTTTATGATAGTCTTGTCCTTGTGTGCATTATTGCATATCAAGGAACAATTCAATTGCCGAAAGACTAAAATAATACTTTCAATTATTTTGATAATCTAGAAAGCCAACCGCTAGCTTTACTTATTACATATGCATCACGTGTATTGTGATTGTAGGGTATTTTGAATCACCTAACATCAGTTGTAAATCTGTAGGTGGACGTATTTGTTTGAAGTATTTGATGGCAATGTCCGAGACTCTACTTATTTTATTTTAATGAATATGGAGGTTTTATTGAAACAATGGCTGACATGCCGTCATGTTATACAACCCGAGTGCAGGTAAACAACCTTAAGCAGCTACACGTATGATGATGTGACGTACAAACTGATAGTTGAAGATCACCTTGGACCAGAGTCACGTGAAGTGACCGCTTATCGTTCCGCAGGACCGTAGAAGTTTCCTTCTCTACTTTTTGTTTTTCCGTGTCCACGGTTCAAGGTGTTTTATTTCCGTGTCCACGGTTCATGGTTTTTTTCCCCGTGTCCACGGTTCAAGGTGTTTTTTCCATGTCCACGGTTCGGGTGTTTTTTCCGTGTCCACGGTTCAGGGTGTTTTTTCCGTGTCCACGATTCAGGGTGTTTTCCGTGTCCACGGTTCAGGGTGTTTGTTTTCCGTATCCATGGTTCAGGGTGTTTGTTTTTCCGTGCCCCCGGTTCGGGGTGTTTTTTTTCCGTGTCCATGGTTCGGGGTGTTTGTTTTTGCGTGTCCACGGGTCAGGGTGTTTGTTTTTCGTGTCCACTGTTCAGGGTGTTTGTTTTCCGTGGCCACGGTTCAGGGTGTTTTATTTCCGTGTCCAAGATTCAGGGTGTTTTCCGTGTCCACGGTTCGGGGTGTTTTATTTCCGTGTCCACTGTTCAGGGTGTTTGTTTTCCGTGGCCACGGTTCAGGGTGTTTGTTTTTCGTGGCCACGGTTCAGGATGTTTTTCCGTGTCCACGGTTCAGGGTGTTTGTTTTCCGTGTCCATGGTTCAGGGTGTTTGTTTTTCCGTGTCCACGGTTCAGGGTGTTTGTTTTTCCGTGTCCACGGTTCAGGGTGTTTGTTTTTCGTGTCCACGGTTCAGGATGTTTTTCCGTGTCCACGGTTCAGGGTGTTTTTCCGTGTCCACGGTTCAGGGTGTTTGTTTTTCGTGTCCACGGTTCAGGATGTTTTTCCGTGTCCACGGTTCAGGGTGTTTTTCCGTGTCCACGGTTCAGGGTGTTTGTTTTTCGTGTCCACGGTTCAGGATAATTTTCTGTGTCCACGGTTCAGGGTGTTTTTCCGTGTCCACTGTTCAGGGTGTTTTTTCCGTGTCCACGGTTCAGGGGGTTTGTTTTTCCGGGTCCACGGTTCAGGGGGTTTGTTTTCCGTGTCCACGGTTCAAGGTGTTTTATTTGCGTTTCCACGGTTCAGGGTGTTTGTTTTCCGTGTCCAGGTGTTTTATTTCCGTGTCCACGGTTCGGGGTGTTTTTTCCGTGTCCACGGTTCGGGGTGTTTTTTGTGTCCACGGTTCAGGATGTTTTTCCGTGTCCGCGGTTCAGGGTGTTTGTTTTCCGTATCCACGGTTCAGGGTGTTTTTTTATTGTCGAATTCTGACTTTGCTTTTATGTTGAAGTTGTTGATATCTTTTTGTATTCATTTGGTTTCCGTGTCCACGGTTCAGGGTGTAGTTTTCCGTATCGACGGTCCAGGGTGTTTGTTTTTCCGTGTCCATGGTTCAGGGTGTTTGTTTTCCGTATCCACGGTTCAGGGTGTTTTATTTCCGTGTCCACGGTTCAGGGCGTTTGTTTTCCGTGTGCACGGGTCAGGGCGTTTGTTCCGTGTCCACGGTTCAGGGCGTTTGTTTTCCGTGTGCACGGGTCAGGGCGTTTGTTCCGTGTCCACGGTTCAGGGCGTTTGTTTTCCGTGTCCGGGTGTTTGTTTTTCGTGTCCACGGTTCGGGGGGTTTTTTGTGTCCACGGTTCGGGGTGTTTTTTCCGTGTCCACGGTTCGGGGGGTTTTTCGTGTCCACGGTTCAGGGTGTTTTTCCGTTTCCACTGTTCAGGGTGTTTTTTCCGTATCCACGGTTCAGGGTGTTTTATTTCCGTGTCCACGGTTCAGGGGGTAGTTTTCCGTATCGACGGTCCAGGGTGTTTGTTTTTCCGTGTCCACAGTTCAGGGTGTTTGTTTTTCGTGTCCACGTTTAAGGATGTTTTTCCGGGTCCTGTTTGTTTTTCGTGTCCACGGTTCGGGGGGTTTTTTGTGTCCACGGTTCGGGGTGTTTTTTCCGTGTCCACGGTTCGGGGGGTTTTTCGTGTCCACGGTTCAGGATGTTTTCCGTGTCCACGGTTCAGGGGGGTTTTCTGTGTCCACGGTTCAGGGTGATTTTCCGTGTCCACTGTTCAGGGTGTTTGTTTTTCCGTGTCCCCGGTTCAGGGTGTTTGTTTTCCGTGTCAACGGTTCAGGGTGTTTGTTTTTCCGTGTCAACGGTTCAGGGTGTTTGTTTTCCGTGTTCACGGTTCAGGGTGTTTTTTCCGTGTCCAGGGTTCGGGGTGTTTTTCGTGTCCACGGTTCAGGATGTTTTCCGTGTCCACGGTTCAGGGGGTAGTTTTCCGTATCGACGGTCCAGGGTGTTTGTTTTTCCGTGTCCAGTGTCCACGGTTCAAGGTGTTTTATTTCCGTGTCCACGGTTCAGGGGGTTTTATTTCCGTGTCCACGGTTCAGGGGGTTTGTTTTTCCGTGTCCCCGGTTCAGGGTGTTTGTTTTCCGTGTCCATGGTTCGGGGCGTTTGTTTTTCAGTGTCCACGGTTCAGGGTGTTTGTTCCGTGTCCACGGTTCGGGGTGTTTTTGGTGGCCGCGGTTCAGGATGTTTTTCCGTGTCCGCGGTTCAGGGTGTTTGTTTTCCGTATCCACGGTTCAGGGTGTTTTTTTATTGTCGAATTCTGACTTTGCTTTTATGTTGAAGTTGTTGATATCTTTTTGTATTCATTTGGTTTCCGTGTCCACGGTTCAGGGTGTTTTTTCCGTGTCCACGGTTCGGGGTGTTTTTCGTGTCCACGGTTCAGGATGTTTTTCCGTGTCCACGGTTCAGGGTGTTTTTCCGTGTCCACGGTTCAGGGTGTTTGTTTTTCGTGTCCACGGTTAAGGATGTTTTTCCGTGTCCACGGTTCAAGGTGTTTTTCCGTGTCCACTGTTCAGGGTGTTTTTTCCGTGTCCACGGTTCAGGGTGTTTGTTTTTCGTGTCCACGGTTCAGGATGTTTTCCGTGTCCACGGTTCAGGGTGTTTTATTTCCGTGTCCACGGTTCAGGGGGTTTGTTTTTCGTGTCCACGGTTAAGGATGTTTTTCCGTGTCCCCGGTTCAGGGTGTTTGTTTTCCGTGTCCATGGTTCGGG
Source organism: Mizuhopecten yessoensis (assembly GCF_002113885.1). Taxonomy (NCBI): domain Eukaryota; kingdom Metazoa; phylum Mollusca; class Bivalvia; order Pectinida; family Pectinidae; genus Mizuhopecten; species Mizuhopecten yessoensis. The sequence continues at coordinate 523,916 of NW_018408840.1, read as the reverse complement.
GTGTTTGTTTTTCGGTGTCCACGGTTCAGGGTGTTTGTTTTCCGTGTCCACGGTTCAGGGTATTTATTTTTCCGTGGCAACGGTTCAGGGTGTTTGTTTTTCCGTGTCCACGGTTCAGGATGTTTTTTTTTCGTGTCCACGGTTCAGGATGTTTTTCCGGGTCCACGGTTCAGGGTGTTTTTCCGTGTCCACTGTTCAGGGTGTTTTTTCCGTGTCCACGGTTCAGGGGGTTTTTCCGTGTCCACGGTTCAGGGTGTTTGTTTTTCCGTGTCCACGGTTCAGGGGGTTTGTTTTTCCGTGTCGACGGTTCAGGGTGTTTTTCCGTGTCCACGGTTCAGGGGGTTTTTTCCGTGTCCACGGTTCAGGGGGTTTTTCCGTGTCCACGGTACAGGGTGTTTTTTCCGTGTCCACGGTTCAGGGGGTTTTATTTCCGTGTCCACGGGTCAGGGTGTTTTATTTCCGTGTCCACGGTTCAGGGTGTTTTATTTTCGTGTCCACGGTTCAGGGTGTTTGTTTTCCGTGTCCACGGTTCAGGATGTTTTTTTTTCGTGTCCACGGTTCAGGGTGTTTTTCCGTGTCCACGGTTCAGGGTGTTTGTTTTGCGTGTCCACGGTTCAGGGTATTTGTTTTCCGTGTTCACGGTTCAGGGTGTTTTTTCCGTGTCCACGGTTCAGGGTGTTTTATTTCCGTGTCCACGGTTCAGGGTGTTTTATTTTCGTATCCACGGTTCAGGGTGTTTTCCGTGTCCACGGTTCAGGGTGTTTTTTCCGTGTCCACGGTTCAGGGTGTTTGTTTTCCGTATCCACGGTTCAGGGTGTTTTATTTCCGTGTGCACGGTTCAGGGTGTTTTATTTTCGTATCCACGGTTCAGGGGGTTTTCCGTGTCCACGGTTCAGGGTGTTTGTTTTCCGTGTCCACGGTTCAAGGTGTTTTATTTGCGTTTCCACGGTTCAGGGTGTTTTTTCCGTGTCCACGGTTCAGGGTGTTTTTTCCGTGTCCACGGTTCAGGGTGTTTTTTCCTTGTCCACGGTTCAGGGTGTTTTTTCCGTGTCCACGGTTCAAGGTGTTTTATTTCCGTGTCCACGGTTCAGGGCGTTTGTTTTCCGTGTCCACGGTTTAGGGGTGTTTTTTCCGTGTCCACGTTCAGGGTGTTTTATTTCCGTGTCCACGGTTCAGGTTTTTTTTATTTCCGTGTCCACGGATCAGGGTGTTTGTTTTCCGTGTCCACGGTTCAGGGTGTTTTCCGTGTCCACGGTTCAAGGTGTTTCTTTCCGTGTCCACGGTTCGGGGTGTTTTATTTCCGTGTCCACGGTTCAGGTTTTTTTTATTTCCGTGTCCACGGTTCAGGGTGTTTGTTTTCCGTGTCCACGGTTCAGGGTGTTTTTCCGTGTCCACGGTTCAGGGCGTTTGTTTTCCGTGTCCACGGGTCAGGGCGTTTGTTCCGTGTCCACGGTTAAGGGCGTTTGTTTTCCGTGTCCACGGTTCAGGGCGTTTGTTTTCCGTGTCCACGGTTCAGGGCGTTTTTCCATGTCCTCAGTTCAGGGTGTTTGTTTTTCCGTGTCCACTGTTCAGGGTGTTTTTTCCGTGTCCACGGTTCAGGGTGTTTTTTCCCCGTGTCCACGGTTCATGGCGTATTTCCGTGTCCACGGTTCAGGGCGTTTTTCCATGTCCTCAGTTCAGGGTGTTTGTTTTTCCGTGTCCACGGTTCAGGGTGTTTTTCCGTGTCCACGGTTCAGGGTGTTTGTCCTTGTCCACGGTTCAGGGTGTTTGTTTTCCGTATCCACGGTTCAGGGTGTTTTTTTATTGTCGAATTCTGACTTTGCTTTTATGTTGAAGTTGTTGATATCTTTTTGTATTCATTTGGGGATTTCTGTAAGTTTTTGAAACCTATTTAAACAGGACTCGTCCACACAAAGAAAATATAACACAATGACAATAATTCCAAATTCTCCAAAACGAACTTTATTGCTAAATATAATAAGAATATTCAACTTTTAAGTGATAGAAACTAATATTTTCATATATTTTCAAACATAAACATTACAAATGCACATTTCAGATTCTTCCGTTTGGAATCCTCTTGTATCCATAGATCACAGTACATTTACGCGATTGCATAGTCTGCACCTGTGTTTCACATTTTTTCAGTTATGATATAATATTTAACATATGTTTAGAATTCAATAATAACCAATATGTAAAATTGTTATAAACAGTATCTGAAATCATATACGGACATTACATTAAATTGAAGCACCAGGTTACAAGCGTACTTTGAAAGTAGGACGGTCTCATTTAAACGTTGAAAGAAACTATCAGAAAAGTCTGCGATGATAATGGCATCAAGGATTGATGTTCCAAAATAAAATAAAAATAAAAATACAGAAAATACCCTATAAAGCGATAACTCATTAATATTTACTAGTCAAGAAAACAAATATTATGTTCATTATAGTTTTGATAATATTTTCCTGTCAATTGTAAACAAAAACAGACACTTTGCATACGATGAGTTTGTATCCTTAAAATATGGAATCATTATAAATAAATACATTTAATTAACTTTAGCTTGAAGGACGAACACAAATATAAACATTCATTTACCAGAAATATAAATTGTGCCACATTCACATCGATTTGATATACACTACATACAGTTCATTCAAAATGCAATTTAAAATATACTTCCTTCATCTTCACAATATGCATACTCATTGAAAAAGTAAACTATCAAACATGAGAAAATAATATCCATATACAATTTTACTCTGGAATGTTTCTTAAGGGTTAAGACTATCTACACACACGAAAGATCACAAGTAGAAACTCTTTTACGCGTCTCTTAAACATGTCCGTCACGAGGAGTTATCGAATTTGATTGATATATGCACATATCTGTGATAAACACTAAAAACATGTGACAGACTTATTGAAACACTTTAAAAATGTATATTATTGTGCACCTATTACAACCAAGTTAAACATATTCATTAAACAATGTTATATCTTAAGGCATATAAAAATCCCTTTTTACAAATCATAGGAATAATTAAAGTAATTGATCTATTTTCATTATCATTTCATATACTCAAACTGAGGTAGCAAACATTGCACTGGAAAAATCAATATTATTTACAATTTATTGGTTCTGAGGGAAATCACTTACTAAACCAAACGCTGTTTCATTTTTATGGTCTGAGAACTTTTAATAAACGGTTGCTACATATTGAATTAATTTCATTTACTACAAGGAAATATTTTTATACATCTTGTCAGTATGATAGGGTTAAATGCTTTATGTAACACATGGATCTATAACTGTGTCAGATTCAATATCTAATAAACGAAGCGAAACGAAAATCTTAAGAAAAAAATTCAGTATAGAACGACTTTTGAAATGCTTGAACATTCAAAATGAACAATCCCATACTAAATAAACCGATTCTTTGTTTGGGTAGCTGAAGTAGCATGCCGTGTCTCGGTAGATCTCGACATGCCTGGGTTTGGCCCCTATCCTCTAAATATGTGAAATAACCGGGCGTGTACTTCTGTAGTGAATACCGGGTATAACCACCTGCTCGAGTGAACTAGCAAACACATCACCAATATGAACCAAACGGCACCTGTATTAATGGGAAAACTTGTTCCTTACACATATGCTAGGGTATAAATTTAACATCTGTACGCCAGACATTGTTTTGCTATATTTTCTCATTGTATTACTTTTGATCTGATACGGCACGGAGCTCTGTTATCTTGATATACGTAGGCTTTTCTACGCTAATACCTTATATTTTCTGAATGACGGAGGTTTCTGTATGATTTATCAATAACGGTGTTATTTTCTTTGTATATGATTTATCAATAACGGTGATAATGCTTTGGGTATAATTTATCGAGAAGGGAGACGGTGTATGACTGTCCTTATAATAAAGTTTGATTTGGCTTTTCGGGTGTTGATTATTGCACTACATGACCATGGTTTAGGGTGTTGATTATTGCACTACATGCCCATGGTTTAGGGTGATGGTGTTTTCACTGTTTGTGCCCTGATCATCCTGTTGAACACAGACTCTGGGTTCGACAATAGATCCTGAGGTTTCCCTGTCTCTAAAACCTGTGTGACAAAGACAAAAAAGATATCGAAAATTAGGACTTTACACATACACACGTTATAATTAAAAATGATAAAAAAACCTATTTTTGTATCAACTATTTATAATTGTACCCTTAAAATATCTGGATTTGCACGATCTGTCAAACAGTGTCCTGCACTGATCGTCATTTGGATCGGATCCTACGATAGACTATTATCATTTTGTAATTGGCTCATATGCGTTGTATGAAATAATCTATTTGCACATTATGTACAAGGCCAATGAATTATATTCACAATCAATTATTACCTTTCCCGCGTCCATGATAAATATGACGTCACAATGTAAGACGGTGTTAAGTCTGTGGGCGATCGTAAGGACGGTACAGTCGGAGAAGCTGTCCCGGATCGTCTCCTGGATCAATGCGTCAGTGGACGTATCTATGGACGCTGTGGCCTCGTCCAGGACCAGGATCTGATACAAAGAATAATTGCCATTGACAGTTTGAACTTCGTTTAAACTATATATATTTGCACTTCCTGTACACTGTTAGAAGAATGAATTGTTATAACAATTCATAGGAATTGTCTGCTTGTAAATGTTAATGCTATATTTATATATATTTATGTCATTTTTTATTTGACTGTTCACATTTAAGACATCTAAATTGTTAAGAATGTAAAGTTGTGTTTCCGTGTTTATAAAAAGGCCTTCTCTATGGAAAGTCAAAATCAGAACTCTTCAGAAGTCGACATGAAGAGGTAAAGAGATTTCGAAAAAAAGGAATGACAATATGATTTGGTTCTTGAGCTGTATCGAAAATGAAAGTGAATAACAGTTCATAATGGCTGAATAGTGGGACATTGTTTCCGTATGTAAAGTTTTAAATGATCTGTGTGTATCGGTGTATATATATTATAGAATACTTATTGCAAAATGAAATCCAGACAAGATTCCAAATTGTAATAATATCAGGAATATCAAATTATTATCGTATTAAACATAAGAAGATTACTTTTTATACGGGTATATATATATATATATATATATCTATGCATTTTAAGTTTTTACCTTATTTCGTCTCAGGATAGCTCGTGCAAGACAGATCAGCTGTCTTTCTCCAACAGAAAAGTTTTCTCCATTTTCTTCAACTTTGAATTTTAGTTGTTCACTATATCCTTTGATCTGTAACAAGAAAACGAGACTTCACGAAAGTTCAATTAGGACAGTTGGTATAGGAACCTTTTATATCTATATCCGTTATGAACAACCTATTTCATATTTTAATGACCACTCTTGTTGTCCCGGAGGTGAGTGACATGACGGGGGATGGGGGTTCACAATCATAAATGTGTGAGGAAAAACTGGAGTGCCCGTAGAAAGCACACGTGATGGGAAAGCTGCGCCATTACTCTAAACCAATAATTCAAGAAAAGAAATATATTACATTTCAATTCATAACAGAACACAAAAGATTGATACTGTATATTTTGTTTCCTGTTTTCTTAACTAGTTAAACCAAGATCATGTAAGAAATGATGTCAGGTGTTGTAAGTATCTGATTTGCGAATTCGTACTCCTGCGAATAATTTGTTTGATAAACCTTCGGAAAAAAATCATTTTATTACAATTTGCCAACTCGAAACCAGGGAAATGCAGTAAAAATAACTATCAGCACAACGATGGATACCTGTAATGGAACTATCCTCAATCTTTTAAAACCAAAACAAACGTAAATTATCAGATATATCCAGAAGTGTATACAATCACTTTCCTATCCATATTCTGAATACGAAATATGACATAATACAGTAAACGCCAGTCCGGATTTTAATAGGTCGAATCAGGGCTGTTGATTTACCTTTTCTTTCATGTGAACTTGCTCTACAGCTGCCCATATCACCTCATCTGTATACAGGTCAAATGGATCCAAGTTGTATCTATAAGAAAACAAAACAGAACAGATAAATAGTTACTGTTGGTTAATGTGTCTACAGGATTAATCAATTCTCCGGACGACTGGAAAGCCACGTGATCTACTAGTTTATTGCCATATTTGGATGTACCACTTTAGGTCCATTGCCTTATATACTCTGTATTGAGCTTTTACTCAGTGTTAACGCATATACCACGTGCCATGTTTTCAGCACTAATTTGATGTCATACCTCAGCGTGCCAGTGAAGAGGACGGGATCCTGTGGTATAGCGGACAGACGGGATCGTAGTGTTTTTCGAGGAATATGGGCGATGTCAACATCATCTATCAGGATATGACCCTCGGACAGATCACAAAGACGGAACAGGGCCGCCGCCAGGGAAGACTTACCTGTTTCATATCAATGTCACATCACAATGGATGAGACTAAACATATGTAATATCGATATCATGCGATACATGGGATGAAATGTATAAGCATAATTGAACTAAATATACTTATTATTTAAAAAAAAGTCGCAATAATTCCATTATTTGTCCGAAGCTATTTAGATTGACTTTTGACTAATTTTTGTTAGTGGAAATGATTTTAGTAAAACAATACGCTGAACAAAAGTGTACATTGTGTCGATTTCAAAACAAAATATAATCAATGAATGAACCACTTCACACAAGAACCGTTTATAACCACTAAACCACTACTTGGCAATTCGATCAAAACTTGGCGAATAATTTGGCCAAACTATCGATTTAATCGAAATACGCTTGCTAATACGACATAAATATAAACAATTACGTACCAGCGCCTGTCCTGCCTACAATGCCGACCTTCTGTTTCGGTTGAATATCTAAATGTATGTTCGTTAGAACAGGGTCCATGTCTTTTCGGTAGCGCATCACGACGTCGGAAAAGACCAGTTTTCCATTTTGAGGCCAGCTCTTGTCGGGGATCACAGAGGCAGAGTCCTCTTCTGTGTCTATGTTCTAAAGGAGGAGCGTTCAGCCGTTGTTCAATTTGTACATTACATAACATTGCATTACATTTAGTCAGCTGTATTTCCTGCGGAAATAACATTAAGTTAGCTATACTGTCTTGTTGATAAAGAACATAATTCACGATTCATTGTTCCTTTGATATTTATTATGATGCGAAGCCCCAGTTAAACTGAACAAGATTAATCTCAAAGAAGCAAAGTATCGTGCTTCCCTACCACCAGGCCAATACATGTTTTATTATACTGAAATAAAACAAACAAATAGTTATTGTGGTCAGCTTTACGCGTCAGTGTTGTGGTCCGTTCAGTCACTTGGAATCCGGTTGTGATGACTGTTGCCTATGTATGTTTCTTGAGTTGCTTCTAATAATCGAAATATCGCCATGGAGCCGCATTTCATTTTAATGTTTGCATTTTTGCATTTTTCACAAATTTTTATCAAAATTTATTTTATGACAACGTATGTTAAGTATCTCCTTTGTAACCTCTTACCGCTTCATATTCATGTATCCGCTCAACAGAGGTAAACCTGGACTCCGTCTCGTTCGCTAATCTGACTATAAACTGCATTGAGGACACCACCTGTGTAAAACAGAAACATTTATTGACCCATATAAAAGTCGAAGGCGTTTTTCTCAAGGATTAACCTACATTTCTCACAAACAAATTACTATAGGATTACTCTAACGATATTACGGAAAGATCTGGAAATGATAAATATGAAAACGCTTTCCCGTTAATTCTTAAAAGGAAGATCAAAAGAGAAAGTGAGAAGGGGGGGGGGGGGGGGGTTAATAATGACGAAGTACACCCACCCTAACACACAGAATATATGACAAGGCGGCAAAGGAGGGAGCGATTGTTCCCTTCATTAAAACCATGGTCAGCATGGTGATTACAATCATTATAGAGGCTGTCACATCCAGTCTGAGTTCAATCCATCTCATCAATCCTTCAAAAAGGAACAGACCCGTGGTAGTCACATCCGTGAACTTCATACATCTATAACCGAAGAAGACATGATGCTATTGTTGTATGCAGTCACCGAATATTATTCAATACAAAATTTTACGAGATCTTACCTAAATTTTTTTGTTAATTATCCATGAATTAAATCAGATTATGTATAATTAGCCATAGTATGCTTATTATTTACGAAAACTCAGAGTCAGCGGTGAAAACTTGAGCGAATCTGCACGACTACTGTGAAGCATTTAAATGAGATATTGTATGCTTGTTTGCTAATATTTTCCGAGGAGTCATTACTGTCACCGTAATTTTTCGCATAGCTAAATTTCCTGTCAAATTGAAGTACAACTTTTCCATTTTACAATTTCATTTTAGGAATGACTATACTGCATCTCTAAAAATAAAGATATTAAGTCATTCTAAAGTATAATTTACGTTGATAATAAAGTAAGGAGTGTCTTCAGTGTTGTTTGGAAGTGATAAATGCTTACTCTTTGATGAACTGCTTTTGCTGTTTAAAGGAGACGATTGTAAAAAGGCCTTGCCCGGTTGCAGACACATGGTTGATTAATGGGGATTTCACAATGTTTTCAAAGCGTTTTATCTGCCTGGTTGACTCGGTCGAGAACCTTTTGAAGAAATAAAATACTATAGTCGTAACAACAACGGCGAAACAAGTCCAAGGAAGATTGAAGACTGCCGAACCTAAACACATGACAGCCATTACCAACAAACGAAGCAATGCATCGATGTAGATGGGGAGGAAGACATCACCTAATTGCAAAGAAACAAATGTTTTGTTAGCACATATTGATACTTAATAAGCGAAAATAATAAATACCAGCGTCAACACATCAAGATGAAATCGGAAAAGTAGCAACAGGACAATTCAGAATATAAATGATACAAATTGCAATTATACAGTGCAGCTAGTCTCTATTCTACCAATACGATAGCGGAAGCTGGTTTTAATTGTACTAATGCAATAGAGCTAGTTTCAAATGTACTTACGCAGCATAGCTATATCCATTATACTAACACAGTATAGTTTCCTTTTATAGGAGGCAAGTTTCCTTTATCCCTCCCTTACTAGCTCTTGTATTACTTTGATAGAGCTTACCAATACATATTGGCTATACTATAGCGCTTTAAATTCGCGGGGTCAATATTTCGCGGTTTCGTATTCATTACATATTCGCGGGGGTTAAATTCGCTGTGGACCCGAATCCGAAATGTCGCGTAAAGTATTTTGAGTGTCATCATTTAAGGGTTAAACCTCGTAATACATTGGTAAACCATTTGGAAACACTGATCCCGTGTCTTCATGCGAAGAAAATCACATGTGTATGTACCTTTGTTGGAGAAAACTGTAATCAATTATGCTGTGGCCACTTATATGTAAGTGTTGTTTTTACATTGACTGCGCAGCTGTCCGATGATAATCTGATTTGAGTTCATTGAAGCTTGCCTAACAGCGTCGGATAATAAGTATTTTCACCATCTTGTGTTAAGGCCCCTGGAAGTGGTTAACTTGTTCGATAACTTCGCTGGTGTTTAGAATTCGCGGATATTAGTCAAAGCGCGAATATAGCGAAATTAAAAACCCCGTGAAATATAACCGCTATACCGTGGGTGCTGAATGGCAAATCCCATTCCTCTAGATTATTAGTTTACAAAATTAAGTAAAAGTGCCAAGCTGACATTGATCTTGTAATTGGTACTTTTTTACCGATACTGTGTTGTAAGTCTAATTTTTCTTTCAAGATAGCTATATCTGCATTTCATATCTTTTGACAAAATAGACTGAATTGGCAAATACATTATGCCTGATTGATGTACAACATGGTAAATGGTGGCATAAAATGTTAACAAATTCAGATTTTCAGATAATGTAAAGATCTTACGATTCATTGTTGTTTTCAGATAATTTTCTTATTAAGGTAGTGTATGATGTAACGTAGTACTATTCCAAGAGTCCATAATTGTAAATGATCCATGTGTATATTTATAATAGCATTAATCTTATAAAACTTAACTAACTTTTGGTTGGACAAACAGGACAACCACAGTCGTTGGGAAACCCCATAGTTAAGTCGTATAATTGTATATAATAAGTATACTTATAAAATATTACTGCAATAATTACTTTCGTCCAGATCTTGTGAAAACCTGTTAAGAATCCGTCCTGCTGGGTTGGAATCAAAAAACAACATGGGAGCCTTCATGATGTTTGCTAATGCCCGGTTGTGTAATAATCGAGTTGCTCGCATCATCATCTGGCAAAACAGATTATTTATATTGTGTTAATGATAAAAATGACAATGAGAGCAGAGAACTACGGCAACATAACAATTTTCCATTGTTAACCATACCCGGATTAATATGAAATTGCAACGACTTGATTATATAAATATATATATATTAAGGTATAATAGTGAATTTAAGGTACAAAAACGAAAATGTCGGACTGATGTGACTAAAAACAATTCAAAAATAAGAACTAGTAATTGATTTGGCAATTTAATGAATGCAGCATTCATCTGGAAAACACTAGTTGTTTGCACCGATGTATCGTTTCATTTCATTTGTATCCTTTCAATTTTGACCAACTTTTTCGTAGAATCGAATTAATATATTTATAGTTTTTCGTACTCAGTCTGTTCTGAGCAAGTATATCAATGTTACGATATTACAGTAAACACTCAAATCCCGATTACAATTTTACAACTACTATAGAAAGATAGAGTGTATGCGTTATCTTCCAAAGCAAGAGGGAAAACATCGTTAACGGTTACAACACCGAATGTTGCATAACGAGCTCCATCACGTTTCGTGTCCCCAATAGTTGCCAAAGTAATGTAGACCGTTCGGGAGAATTCAATACAATTTATCTGGAATGTGGACAAGATTCAACCTGCAATATGGACAAAAATTAAATTCCAGTTATAATTATATGATTCATTACAGACAAGTTTATTCAACAATATACATACCACAGATTGTCCGAGTCCTTTTATGATATTAAACACCATGATACCTATCATTGATCCCAGATATATAAATAGGTAGAACCGCAGCCTAGCTTCGACGTCTATGGATGGAGCCCCGGCTGTAGAGTTGCTGTCTTGTAGAGTATATGTTTGATTAAGGTTTGGTAATAAACCAATGGAGTTAGGTGTTGATGTATTTGAATACCCTGTGAAGTTAACGGTGATGTTTGCTGCAATAAACGTTGTAAATGCGGCCTGAAATAAAGAAATAATTCATTTTACTAATGGCAGTGCTGACGTAACAATGCGATAACGACTGTAAAGTAATTAGCGTGTCAAAGACAAATACAACAGCATAAACCGCGCGCAGATTCATCAAAACAAAACAAAAGACAGACCGCACACGAATACTCGAATGAGAACAAAAGATGAAAAGAGGAACTGCGCGCAAATACAACACCAAAAAAACTAAAAATGAAATGAACAAAAGAAACTATGCAGGGACACATCAAAATAACATCAAATACATAATAAACGTCTCTAGTAGCTAAAGCTATGCCACTTTTGACTTTGGAAACACTACAGCATGACCAGCCTCGATCTGGGACTGTAGTCAGCGGCTCTATACTTTGGTTAAAACTTTGGCGCATACAGGGTTACTAGTGTTGATGTTCTTATATGATATCGATACAAATATACGAAATTTTCTTTAAATCTCGGTATAAATATGTTTTTTTTTCTGTAAACTACCAAATAGCTTTTGTTCATTTCTATCAAGGTAATTTTGTGTGTGTTTACACATTGTAAAATTCTTATAGATTTGTGTAAAATAATCCAGAGAAGTTGTGTTTTATATAACAACACCTGAATGAAAATCACTGCCAAAGAGAAATGACAAGAATAACAATCCAATGTGTGCTTCGTTAACTCTCGAATCCAGAAAATTATATTTGATTGAAAATGCTGTGAATGTCTAGTATGCTAAGGTTATCTTACAACTTTATTATTAATTGTTACTTCGTCATTTGGGTGTTTGGCCCTGTATTATGATTCAAGTTGTCAATTTAGATTTAAAAAAAATAATGCCAAGTGTAAATTGAAATTAAACAAAATATGTAGATAACTTACGTTATCTCGCAGCCAGACTCCCAGCCACCAGTCAGTGAAAACAAGCACGGCGCACGAGATAATAACCAGCAACATAACAAAAGACAAAGGTACATAGCCCCCGCCGGCACTCATATACGACTTGTATGTTCCCCAGGACACATCACCGACATGTGCTTCTTCTTTTTCCGTTAGATTACCTGTTGTAAAGGGAAACAATCCTTGTAACTGTTGTTTCATGTCAGGAAAGCGAGTATCTTGGTCCGATTAAATAACGTTCTGCCGCAGATATATATATATATTTTATGCAATTTAATATTTTTCAATACACAAAAACAGTATTTGTTGAACAACGTGGTCTTAAAAAGATATACACACGTTATTTTCACACTACAACACACGTTGTTTTAAGATTCAATTTAAAGGCGTTATCTTTCTGTCAAGTTTTCACCTTTCTTCTCGTCGGCGTTTGATGATGTTTTCTCCTTTGATTCATTCGGTGATTGGATTTGACCGTGTTGTGAAGACGAGTATTTGTTATCTCCTAAAAATAAGATTATTTAGGGTAACGCCTGTTTATGTTTTACCCAATGTCGTGCTGATAATTGTCCATGCCTGTTAGTATTACACTTATATTTCTATTGAAGATAATTCACAAATATTGACATTGATCATCTATATTATAGAATTTCCATAACTAAGCAATCGAAGGAATTTACAAGAAATCAATATTTTTATACAGATGGCGTGTAAATACCAAATCTGCACTTAATTATAACGACTACTGATATTTATAAATGTTTTTTATATATATATATATATGAAGGCTCGCTAAAGTACTTTATTATATCTGCTGCTAAATCATGAAGCAGGTTACCTGATAATTGAATTGATCTCGATGCGCAAAAAACGAATAGCGCTAATATAAATATTTTGCAGTATAAAGAACATTTCATTCATAAAAACATATGCATATCATAGTCTTTATAATAGATGATTACCAGTTGCTGCGTTGTGTGAGGTTGTAGCGTGAAATTGACCCATCATCGAACCGTAGTAACCATTCCGGTCTATCAGATCATAATGATGCCCTCGCTCAGCTATCTTTCCCTCACCGATCACCAGTATCTCGTCACAATGTTTCAAGTACTAGAAACAGATTAACGGTAATGTATCACTAAATTGATTATATAAAGGTTCCCTAACTCGAGATAATTGGCACCTTTATCTATCTCGAGTTAATGAATTAATGTATAAAGACACGCGGTTTACCAAGCTTAATTGATATATCGAAAATTAATCAATGAGAGTAGATAATGGGACTTTTTACTCCAATAACGTTTATATTTCATCTTGAAACCCACATATCTTATTTCGAAATATATTTTGTGTGTTTATACATGTAACTTGGAAAACAGTTGCTATGAGCCACGACGTCACAATGGAAGATGACGTGGAAAAGCAATGCAAGGTCAAGTCATGATTAAAATATTCACCAATGAAATCAAGTCAAGGGTGTTACGCACTAGTGGGTAACCAAACATGTTTTCCAACTACTAACAGGTTTACCCAGTGAGTGGTTTGTGAGGAAAACTATTGCGGTTATGTGAGAAATGTATTTTCCTAGTCCTAGTAAATGTGTCGTACACAGCATGTTTGAAATATATATTTAAATAAAACACAAAAGAAGTCCAATTCAAGGATGGTTTTTGCAATAATGAACACATGGACTACCACTAAATGACTGATTTGTAATAACCATGGCTAGATTTCATATTTTGGAGAGAAATAATTGTGATACCTATGTAACTTAGAGCATATTAAGAGTTAACTAATTTACAACACGAGGCTTATCAATGAAAAGCCATCGTCCACCTGTAGTTTACACATTATGTAAACCGTACCTGTAGCTGATGAGTAACCAGTATCACGGTCTTTCCTGCTAACGTTTTCGTGATACACTTGTGGAACAAATGTCGGCCTACGTGGACGTCCACGGCAGACAGTGGGTCGTCAAGGAGATAGATGGCGCTTTTACTGTAGACAGCACGTGCCAAACTCAGTCTCTGTTTCTGTCCTCCACTGATGTTAATTCCTCTTTCTCCAATCTAAACAAAACATTATTATTATGAATATGATATTGTCAACAAAAGAAAATAATGCAAATGTTTTAATTCTCCGTATAATAATTAAAATGATTTTATGATGGATTGTGTTTCGTCAAAGCTTTCTGATTTGGCACCATACTTTCAATAAAACATAGACATTGCCTTCCCCCTTTTTAGCAATTCGATCCTCATTTTTGATCGATTTTATTGTCCTAAAAATATTATCTTTAGACGTACCTCTGTCAGATCTCTATTTGGCAGCAAATCGAGATCCGGTTCTAACCCACAGGCATAGATAACCTCATCGTACCTTGAAAATAAAAACAAAATGACGCTACTGTCTCCTTATACCAGAATATAACATGATGGAACCTTATCACTTAGGGTTCCGATTATGACATTCTCTTGCGAGTAACTAAACTTACAAATAAACAGTGTTCTACTGGACGTTGTCAGATCTATCATAATTTTTTTTCACGCTTAATTGCAATTTGAAATTTAAACATAAACAAAAACAAGTAATGTTTCTCAAATAAAGTAAAAAAACTTGAATTCAGACTATTGAAAAAATAATTTCCGTACAGTTACATCGTAAATAAATTGATATGAACTTTTATGTGACAAGTAAATCATGTATCAAACTCATTGAAAAATGCTGAAAAATGTCACTAATAGTTCGAAGAATTATGAAGACAGGGGTTGGAAACAAAATTTAATCAATATTTCCTCAAATTATATTGTACTATACAACATAAGATCTTCTTCTTTATGTAAGATAAATCACAATGTATAAAATGTAGCACAGAGGGATAAAAAAGATACAAAATCAACACACGGGGTCTAGATTAATAGACAAAAAGTTATCGAGGAAACATCGAGACAAAATCGTAGGCAACACCGGTTTCTCTGACAGATTAAACTTTTTACACCTCTTGTGGTGTCCTTGTCAAATCCAGAAACACATAAAGGGTAACAAATGATCTAACACATAATAAACAAATCTTTAAGTAGACCTTCTACACCATAGATCATAACCTTACAGGATGTATTCATCGGGAAAATCTTACAGCAAAATTTAAATCGAGCTTTAGAGTAGCCAATTATCTGTGACCCTTTATTAGGGGTGTCAAACCAGTAAACGTTTGCTAACCGGTTACTCGAACAATATTTCGATCGAGTAACCGGTTAATCGATCAATTTAGTAATCAAACAATAAACAAAAACACCACTTTGTATGTTTAGCAATTGTTCTATATAAAACATATTAGCATCACACGAATACATCAATATGTCAATTCGCATGATAGTTTACTCGCGTTTGCAAGCGAAACGCAGGAAATAGTTTCACGTAACCAATGTAAGTATATTTCAAGGACAACAAATGTCGGAATACAGTAAGACGGGATTCAATTTAAGTAATCTGTACTCGAAATCGTATGCGGTAATATTGTTCTTTAGAAAAAAAATTGCTTGACAAATATTTTAATACATGTTTGCTCATTCAAGTGTTTACTCTTCAGATAATATTTACATATCACATGTAAAAGCGAGCTCTACCTCTAAAAGTTGATATTTCACAACTTTGTGTTCTGGCTTCCTTTTTAAACCTGTTTAGGTTTTTTATGGTGTTTGCGGCATCTCTTTGTTAAGTTTTAAAATAAAATACAAAAACAACACTAACATATCCGTCCGAACACTGCTTTTATTACAAACTATCCGATTTTAGTCTCATCTATAGATACTTTGTAGGTCTAAACAAGGGAACATTGGACTCAGCAATGGAGTAAGTAAATGTCCTACTATTCGGTTATTCATTTTGGTAGCCGGTTCGAGGTCTCCCGACCGAGTGACCGGTTAACCGGCTAACCGTTGACAACCCCACTGTTTATCTTTATCATGAAGCCTGATGGCATGTTAAGTTGTGAAGAGATTAAAACTACCATTATTTTATAATACGAAACGGTACGCAAAATAATGAGATGGATTTTATGAAATTATCATCTGTCTGTATTGGTCAGGGCTATGAGAGGAACATGACATAGAAAATAACTGGTAATGCGATACTGATAAATCATTTTCTGTATATCATCATTACTCTTTATGTCCCACTATAAGCTTGACATCGTCAGACTGTATACTGTATTCATACCATTCGTTGTCGTATTGTTTTCCGAAAAGAACGTTTTCTCTCAGCGTTCCATTAAATATCCAGGCTTGTTGCGCGGCGTAAGCAACAGACCCATCGACGGCAAGGTCACCTGTCAATTTCGGCATCTGATCATCAAAGGAAAATACATTCAGGAATAATTCGAAAATAAAACAGAAGAATAAAGTTCATATATTAATAACAATCCAGGGGACGGAGTTTCAATAATGGGCAATCAATATCTAATCAACTTCACGGACTAACGTTCTGCTTATCTACATATTGTCTTTCCATTATATACCGATTTATATATGTAATTAAGCTAGCTTTTTTCCAATAAATAGATATTAATCCAAGATTCAATGCAAGAGATGATAATATAAGAAGCTGATAAACTCACGCGGCCAAGAACAGCATACAATAAAGAGGACTTCCCACTGCCAACAGAACCACATATACCAACCAGATGTCCCTATAATAGTTATAAAGGTACATACTTAACCACAATGAATACCGTAGCCACATAGCCATATTAAAACAACGTACATACTATGTCAACATGTCCAACAATTCTTTATCTCATCGAAAGACAAAACATTCATTGTAATTACTCACACGTTCGATACTGTAACTTGTATTTAACTTTGTATAACTATTTCTAAATAAGAGTTCCTTATCAATGTCGCCGTTTCATGATTTTGTTTGGTATTTTGATTTTACCAATCAAGAAATATATTACATTGGATTCCTTATACACTTAATTTCACGAAGTTTTCCATCTTAATATTATTTCATTCGTCATGTATGTCTAACATGTATATATAATTTTTATCGTGATTCTTCAATTTTCTTTTGATACTGAACGAGAATTCACGCAGAAATCCATAATTCATGAAAAATAATAATTAGCATATAACCAACATTAGAAAAGACTTAGTCAGAACAGAGGCAAAGCAATATTTTTCAATTAATGATATGTACATACATTGAAAATAAATAATTAAATATTTGTATTTTCTCTGTTGATATTTAAAAAACCCAAAAAACTTACCTTTTTAACATTTAACTGTATATCATCTAGGTTAAAGGATGCAGTACTCTCTGTACGTGAAGCATTCAAGACCACATCTGAAATACAATAACTCCGTTCATAATTTTGTTTCTTAAAGCGCGTTACATGATTTAAGAGCTTTTGGACATTGCGTTAATAAAACATAGACTAACTTATTTATACAATTTAATAAAAAAAGCCAATAAATATGCATAATTGAATAATACGATGCTTACTCTTTTCGTCTTTCTTTTGCTTCTTTTTCTTTTTCTCCTTCTCATCAGGTAGATCAGTTAAATCTTCCCACTGGAAAACGCCGTCCCGAATTTCGATAGCATTGCTTTCATCTCTGACGAGAGAGGACGGTGCCGTATACTCGTCTCTTAAAAGAAATTTCTACAAAAAATAAATAAATGTTTGCAATGAACATGTTCACTAAAGGTTATTTGAAAACACAAAAAGAGTGAAATATCAGGTTGTAAAACAGAATCACACACCTTTATTCGTTTCATAGTGATCTTTGATTCTCCATACATCCGCGTCGCAAAAGGTACACTTGTAAGTAACACCCGGAGATACTCCATAGTAGCAGCTAAAGCAAATGCCTGTACAAGAAAACAGCATCACAGTCACGACGGTGAAATATGGCCGTAAAAATAGGTTACTAAAATGTAATCTGTCTAATATGCTAAAGCTTTTTTTTTTCGATTATGAATAATATATCTAATTAATTTCTTAATTCATACGGTATTAATACCAGTAACATTAAATGTTATCTAAAACGATTCCTTTTTATAAGATTCTTCATTGTTGCTTAATAATATAGGACATTTTCAATAATGAGAGATTTGGATAAAGGTGATGTTTCGCCTACGTGTGTTAGTAGTTGTACAGCAGCATGTTAAGTTAACAATCTCAAAAATTAAGAAATACAATTAAAAGAGATCAATCTTGAGATATATAAAATAATTTTATACTTAACACTTTCAATCTATATTCCAATCGAAACAAATATATAACATATCCCACGGATGCGCTTAATTTTTATTTTTTTATTTCTATATTGAAATACACTTCATCCTGCCAATGATAGATTAAGGTTTAGAATCCTATTGATCTTTCAACATTTTCTCGAACAAAAAAGGTTTGCTTTTCAGGATTACTGTCCCTTTTGTCACAATTGAGATAATTAAAATTGGTGGAAATTCCCCAAACTTACGTAATAGAAACTGTACTTATTTCTAACGTGTTTTCGTTAATGAAACGAGAATAAAACCAATGAAGAACTTCAAAGAAACTACGAAGCATTGGCCACATTCCTTCTGGATTATAATGGTGGTAGTGATAGCAATTGTTTGAAAAAAACGAATGTTATATTTTGTCAACAAAACAAACCGTTGACGCTGTAATGCTGTTACCAAACGCCATATAGGCCGCTAGTGTGGAGACGGTAGCCACAGATGGCGCCACAGGAATGATGGCACTGGCCACAGAATTAAGCACAGCTGCTCGCATTAAAACCCGCACCTCGCTGGTCCTAATTCCTGTAATAAATAAAAAATAAAATTTACCGATGACCTCCTAAATCTAACGAGGTGTACATATTGGTATTACCACACCATGGTGTAAATATGAAGTATGGGTGTTAAGGCGATCACGAGATATCTTGCGCACAATTGCACACGAACGGCCATACAGACGCTCGGCGCACACAGGCATCAACAAAGTATTCTATACCCCCTGACTTAGGAGGGGTATAATTTGTAATTGGAATATCTTCAAATAAACAGTTGTTTTGAAAAACTCTGATCCACTATATCGAATCTATGTTAAACCAAATGATTTTAATACAGATAAATGATTGCCAAATATCGCCTCCTCTGATATTGTCGAAGAGTCTATATCACTTACAAATATTATGTAGGAGAAGGTTATCTTTCGATTTTGTCCCACCTTTAATAACATGTAGAAATGAGTCTTCCCAACCATACATTTTGATCATTTTCATACTATATAGCACCTCCTTCATTTTCCGTATCTGAAAAAGAAGACTGGGTATTTCAAAAAATAATTTATTATTTTTTCTTAATAACAATGACAAATATTTTCATTTTGAAACTCTTATTGAATTTTACAAAATAGCTTTTTTCATGCCCTTTCATATGTTTTTGACTTTCTGATGTAAACACTTGAATAGTTCAAAATCTATTCCAATATTCATTTTTATGCAGCGGAACTGATGGTGGTTTATGTCTAGTATTTGAGTTTTGAAGTTAGTTTAAATATTGAAGGATTTGGAAATTGTTCTCATGAACTCTTGTTAATATTCTGCTATTTACTTTGAAATATAAAGTCATAGTGTTTCATCAGAATGCGTTTACAAATAATCATTAAGAAGAAATTAAGACATTGCATGTCGTTTTAAAAAAAAACCATGACGAACAAGCTCCTTTAAACATACTTACTCGTTGGTCTGTATATACTAATGTTTTTCGTCTGAGGTTTGATATCATGACGTTCAACCGTGCCTGAAACATAAGCATATTTCCTTTGTTTGGATGAATATTCTATTTACATATTATATAACAGATTATACCAGGAAAGGTGGAATATTCGGGGGAAATAAAGCTAACCGGTTGGTTTTAGCTATTATTATATACAAACTTAAATTCCTTTAAGGCAAATATCAAGATTATGTTTTAGACCAATTTAAACAAAATCACAGGTATTCAAATGTTACTCTATAAATAAATTAAAAAAAAATGAAATGAAAATATGCCTCGATGAAATTCGACAGCAAAATAAGCGCTTAAACCTCACCTGCACTTGATAACAGAATATGAATACTCCGAGAGCAATGAAGCACCAGGGTCCTATCAGGTAATATGAATATATGGTTCCTATGACGAGGTAGAAAGGAACAGCTATCAAGAACGCCAGCGTCACACAGTTGATATGTAGTCTCAAGGCATCTGCCCCAAATATGGTTATGACCTGTAGCACAATAAGTAATACAATGATGAACCCCTATAATGCACAATGGAAGGATATAAGGTACGGGTTTCCTTAATGAACATGGCATCAATTATTGTTTTGAAACCCCGGATGTTGTGAAAGTGTGGGTGGCCTTGGAATTTTGAAAAGTGCTTTAATCTTATTTCATATATTTTATCTATTACGGGACAATCACTGCAAATACATTGATGATTTGTAATTATTCTTTATATGTATGTGAAACAAAATAAACATTAAAATCTGTTGGAAACATACATTCGAAAAGTCATCAACTTCTAAAGGATCGACATGCAAACTGCATATCGATATATTATTGTATGGTTATGCCATGTTGTTGAATCGAAATGCTTAGATTATAACACCTTAATCAGCCAATGGTAACTCCACTTCATAGTCAATAATTACAATTCACTCTCAGGCTTATTGCAAATATTTAATCCTTATTCCAATAAAACATTAAACAGTCATGCTTATTTATTACCTTTTACCTTCATGTTTATTAATTTCAATTTACCTGAGATGAAATTTTTCCCGGTAAACTTTGAAGTTTCATGAATTTCTTATAAACCAACCCCAATACACCAGCACGATACCGTACACCTGTAACATAAATAAAACAGTCTTTGTTATGTCACTGAAAGAATAAAGGCAAATACTGTCAGGAACCATATTGTGTGTACATAAAAAGGTGTTCAATTTGCTAGCTTTGCGTTGACTAAATCATTTGAAAGTTGTACATTATGACAGACCAGGAACTACATATATAGGCAGCATTGCTTACTTGAAGGAGACACGAAATATTTGGTACTCATGCAACGTAAGTAGTCAATCAGCAAGTGTTCCATGCGATTGAAACCCTTACCTAAAATTGATACTGGTTCAATACACTGCACATAAGTAAATTAAATGAATGAAAACTTCAGGCTTTTAACTTTCGTAAAAATATATAGTTTTAGTAGAATTTAATATCTGATGGCTGATTTATATAGGTAAACAATAAGAGGATCTTCCGTCCCGCTTTACATGTTTGGCTTGTAAATCACGGGTTGTCAGCAACTGAATATTAAAAACAATCTTGTATGCCATTAAACCTGCCAAACTGCTTTTTGAAACATTGGTCATGTATGCATCTATAAACCTAGTCAGTTGTCACTAATGTTGAACTTCAAATATTAAAACAAATAGCTTCAAAGCTAGTGTATAGCTAATTAGTTGCGTAATTCCTTAACACGCCGACTAAGCCTGAAGTTAGCAGCAAACTGACGTGCATGGTGTCAATGAGAAATCGGCAATGCTATCTAATAGGCTACACGGAATTAACTACTTAAGAACAGTTAAACGATATATCTATCGAGTGTGTTTAAAGAATGCGGTGTTCTGATTACTACTTTAGACTATCTCTTGTGACTTCATAGTCTCTTTAGTGGTTTTCCAAACTGGCTTTGGTATGAATATCTATCTTCAGCGCATACGTTAGAAAGTGATCAATCAAACACGTCTAACATAGTACACAAAGCCCAACTGTTTGATTTACAGTATAGGTTTACCATAATATGATATTATTGTAGTGAAAATAGATTACCTAGCCATCGAAAAGGACCGTAGGTCTTACCAGTTGGTGTTGAGTTTTGATGACACTTTACGGTCAATCGTTTTTGTAAATAGGCTTGATTTTGTTGATTTTACATATGCGATTCAAACGTAACACTGGCCCTGATTGCTCATAGGTTGAGTGTAAAAGGAATAAAGGAGAGACAGACTTCATTTCAATTTCTACAAAGTGTCGTGGACAATCATAGTGTGTAACTGACTATGTGGGTATAATGTATAATATGTGGTCATATCGACCGGCCACCAGGTGTAACTGGCATTGTATATTAACCACAACTACATGTGTGAGGGTTACCAAGTAGTAACATATATATGTATATATTAGCATCTGTAGATAAATAACTCATAAATCAGGATACTCTGAAACAAAATTTGATTTCAAGAATATTATTCGACCGAAGACATGCTGTGCAAGGATTTATCAATTTATAAATATACTTAGATTCAAAATGCAATATGAGTGCAGGGCAGATTAAACAGTAAATTGACCAGCATCTACATTGTATATTATGCGGTGGTGTTTAAATGATGGATGGTTCTGTTTTACCTGTATGTACTCCAAACATGATCAGTAAATTGAACGATGTCGCTCTAAGCAGCTGTCCGACAAAATTCCCTCCTAGAAGTGCCAGGGCGAACCCGAGATTGGATTCCTCTGATTCCAGGTATCTGATGACCATGTTAGTAATGTAACCCTGAGGAGAGAGAATTAATATAAGCTTAGCCCACACGTTTACAGCGCCTTTTAAAATACAAATTATCTTTTGCTGAATAAAAACATAATTGAAATTTTTGCAACCTCTAAATATCAAAAAAGGGCAGATATACTTACTGTCATGAAAAAAGTTGCGACTGCATTCACAAGTACAAGGAAAACTGATACATATAAACGTGTTTTTGTAAATTTGAGCCACGTCCTCATAAAAGAGGAATTTTCCTTGCCATGGTCCTTCACCTCCTTTCTCCATAGTTTATCTAGTCTGTGAAAGGAGACAAAAGGAGAGAAAAAAAGACAATTACTTAATGTTCTACAGTATAACCGTCACTATAACCCAACATATGTAGAACCGTTTCAACGACTTTGTGACAGTTCAGTAACGCAGTTATTTAACCTTTTATAGGACTGTTATAATACTTCTGTTTTAAAAAAATCAAATCTGCAGACTGAGTCAAACATGGGTTAATTTCAAAGCGTCCAGATATGCTTTAAAATGATATTGCGATGGGTATAAACTGTAACAGGGCCGTGAATTAGCTAGAATCACATTCACCTGCCATTCTATGTGCAGGTTGATACATAATAGCCGAATCTGCTAGAGAGGCCGTCCCCAATTTAAAATCCTATCTGTGGTGAGACCATTGAATTAGTATATATTACATAAGTAATCTAGAAAAACGGCTTTGCTGTTGAGAGCGAACGTTGGATGTTTTTCCTTTGGCTTGTCCCTTGGTTTAGCTAAACCTGTACATTTAACTTTTCTTTGTCTTGTCCCTTGGTTTAGCTAAACCTGTACATTTAACTTTCCTTTGGCTTGTCCATGGTTTAGTTAAACCTGTACATTTAACTTTTCTTTGTCTTGTCCCTTGGTTTAGCTAAACCTGTACATTTAATATGATTAGTATGGCTACGGATACAGCAAGGTAGGTGACTTTGTTTCACAAAAGTAGCTGATTGAGTTGCATGTTCATTGTTTCGTGAAAGTCGTTTATATTATTATTCTGTCTCTTTTGATCTAATTTCAGTGATGGAATATGATTCTAATGTAAACGCGTTTAAGTGTATTATTAATGGAATATTAATTATTTTTGTATACATGAAATATAGCCGAAAATCAATAGGAAAACAACCTGCATGTAAATGTGTAGGATACAAGGTGTATATGCCCGAGGTAGTTATTCAGCATGAATTAGTGCATACTTTAAACATGGTTGTCTGACGTAACACAGTAAAACGTTAACTGGATTCATGAACATAAAATAAACAAAATACACGCTTAAGACACACCGTATAACATTAGTACCGGTTGTACACCTTGATATGAGATGGTATCGACGCATTAAATAGATGAACGAGATCGATATATTCACATGATTCTGGAAGAAGATCCATTAAGAAAATATACATGCATCTTATCTACTCCATACCATATACATACATCTTATCTACTCCATACCATATACATACATCTTATCTACACCATACCATATACATACATCTTATCTTCTCCATACCATATACATACATCTTATCTTCTCCATACCATATACATACATCTTACCTACTCCATGCCATATACATACATCTTATCTACTCCGTACCATATACATACATCTTATCTACACCATACCATATACATACATCTTATCTTCTCCATACCATATACATACATCTTATTTACTCCATACCATATACATACATCTTTTCTACTCCATACCGTATACATACATCTTATCTACTACATCATATACATACATCTCATCTACTCCATACCATATACATACATCGTATCTACTCCATACCATATACATACATCGTATCTACTCCATACCATATACATACATCGTATCTACTCCATACCATATACATACATCTCATCTACTCCATACCATATACATACATCTTTTCTACTCCATACCGTATACATACATCTCATCTACTATATCATATACATACATCTTATCTACTCCGTACCATATACATACATCTTATCTACACCATACCATATACATACATCTTATCTTCTCCATACCATATACATACATCTTATCTTCTCCATACCATATACATACATCTTATCTTCTCCATACCATATACATACATCTTACCTACTCCATACCATATACATACATCTTATTTACTCCATACCATATACATACATCTTACCTACTCCATACCATATACATACATCGTATCTACTCCATACCATATACATACATCTTTTCTACTCCATACCGTATACATACATCTTATCGACTATATCATATACATACATCTTATCTACCCCATACCATATACATACATCTTATCTTCTCCATACCATATACATACATCTTACCTACTCCATACCATATACATACATCGTATCTACTCCATACCATATACATACCAAATACATATATCTTATCTACTCCATACCATATACGTACATCTTATCTACTCCATACCATATCCATACATCTTATCTACTCCATACCACATACATACATCTTATCTACTCCATAACATATACACACATCTTATCTACTCCATACCATATTCATACATCTTATCTACTCCATACCACATACATACATCTTATCTACTCCATACCGTAAACATACATATTATCTACTCCATACCATATACATACCAAATACATATATCTTATCTACTCCATACCATATACACACATCTTATCTACTCCATACCGTATACATACATCTTATCTACTATATCATATACATACATCTTATCTACTCCATACCATATACATACATCTTATCTACTATATCATATACATACATATTATCTACTCCATACCATATACAAACATCTTATCTACTCCATACCGTAAACATACATATTATCTACTCCATACCATATACATACCTCTTATCTACTCCATACCGTATACATCCATCTTATCTACTCCATACCAGATACATACATCTTATCTACTCCATACTGTATACATACATCTTATCTACTCCGTACCATATACACACATCTTATCTACTCCATACCGTATCCATATATCTTATCTACTCCATACCGTATCCATATATCTTATCTACTCCATACCGTATCCATATATCTTATCTACTCCATACCATATAGATACATCTTATCTACTCCATACCGTACACATACATCTTATCTACTCCATAGCATATACATACATCTTATCTACTGCATACCGTATACATACATCTTATCCACTCCATACCATATACATACATCTTTTCTACTCCATACCGTATACATACCATATACATACATCTTATCAACTCCATACCATATACATACATCTTCTCTACTCCATACCATATACATACCATATACATACATCTTATTTACTCCATACCATATACATACATTTTATCTACTCCATACCGTATACATACCATATACATACATCTTATTTACTCCATACCATATACATACATCATATCTACTCCATACCGTATACATGTATCTTATCTACTCCATACCATATAGATACATCTTATCTACTCCATACCGCATACATACATCTTATCTACTCCATAGCGTATACATACATCTTATCTACTATATCATATACATTCATCTTATCTACTCCATACCATACACATACATCTTATCTACTCCATACTGTATACATACATCTTATCTACTATACCATATACATACATCTTATCCACTCCATACCGTATACATACATCTTATCTTCTCCATACCATATACATACATCTTATCTCCTCCATACCATATTCATACATCTTATCTACTCCATACCGCATACATACATCTTATCTACTCCATTCCATATACATACATCTTATCTACTATATCATATACATACATATTATCTACTCCATACCATATACAAACATCTTATCTACTCCATACCGTATCCATATATCTTATCTACTCCATACCATATACATACATCTTATCTACTCCATAAAATATACATACATCAGGTAAAATTGCGGCACTTAGCTATAGTAAGCCTATATCGACATCTCTAACTCTTTTCTCCCATAATACGTTTTTTGGTATCATTTTTTTATCATTATTATTCATACAAAAAATCTGCAAGGTATGTTTTTATTCAGAATTGATTGACTTAAACCACTGTCATACGGGTAATTACACTTACAGGCTTAGGCAGTGGAACGGGGATCCATAATGGCCTGTGTAGGCTGTTTGATAGTTTTACTTTCGTTTTGTCATATGAGATAAACATGAGAAATTATCACCTGTCAGTATTGATGCTACTGGTTTCCCAGTCGGAGCACTCCCAGATGTCCTCCTCCTTAATTTGCTGGCCTCTATTTTTGTATATTCTCATCATAAGGGAGGTAATCCATGATACCGTTACGTAAGAGAAAATGCCGGCTTTATTGATGGGAAGCTTGCCATCTCTGTAGGAAACAAACAGAACAGGTTATTAAATTGTCGTAATGACAACTGAACAGAACCGGTAGTATTGAACCAACGTTTGCCGATACTATTATGTTTGTTTCAGACACGATGGCACATCAATCGATTATTTGTCCGTAGAGTCTTACTTATTTGAAGGCCTGAATGGCTTCAGTATCTTTAAAGTTGTTGAATATTTCCGGCTATAGGCGTAATTTAGTGACAGATGACTTTCTCCTAGAGCTCCTATTCCCTCCAAGTTACTGAAAGAAAAAAAACAACGAATGTTGAATAAAAAATATTAAAGATAAAATAATATTTATATTAAAGTATAATGATAGTATACAGTGTGTTGTAATTGTCACATGAAGCTATAACCTTTTATTATAGGTGACCAAGGAATCATTTCAGGGAATAGAGATATATATCAAAATGTATATTTTATTATTTAATATATATATATCCATCATATAAAATGAAAAATTCTCAACAACGAGTCTAAATAAAGTTGTTGTCCAGTCGATGTCCATAATATAATGATTATATAGTCATCTACCTTAAACAGTTTGTATTTCGATACGATGTGTCGTTTCATATATATTCTTTGAGTATAATACACACACGTATTAACCACAGAAGACCAGATTTTGACCCCATGTTGTTAACTCGGGTTCGTATATACATATGTACTACCAATTCATATCCCACCTTGTGTGTTCAGTAGTATTGTTGACATCTAGGTCAGTATTTCTAGCCGAGGAATTTCCCGTCTTAACAAGCAACGGCTCTCCGACCTGTTTTCGATTTACACCATTCATCATTGCCTATGAAATATAAATGAATGTGCTCACTATTAACGTTTGTACATTCGTATGTTCATGTCATGCACTCATTGACTTAGCAAAACATATTACATTATCACATAATTAGACTTATTGCGATGTTTAACATAAACACCGATCATTTTTGTTATACAAATAGAATAATAGTATGTTATATATCAAAAATATGGACAACGTCAGTTTACTTACCGGCTGAATAGACTGTTCATTAACAGGAAAGTACAATCCTCGCCATGTATATATAGGCGGAGCGTATCTTTCTCGCACTGTTTCTCGTCGTTATGAAATGGCTGAAGGCTCGTGTATGACGAGTGGGGATAACCAGCGTAGTGGAAATTGGAAAAGAGCGCAATGTTTTTCTTACCTGTATTTTAAATATGATGTATAGCCACTCTCTGCTCCAAATACGTTATTTTGTTTACCTCCGAAATTATACAGATAGGAATTACGTGATATGTTGATAATTTTGTGGAAAGCAGGAACGATCAATGTGTATCTATGTACGTTACATGTATACTAGCATGTTTTCGGTTATCAGGCTGTCGGTTGATTAAACAAACCTACCTGATAGCCTAATACAACAGTTTGTCTATCGTCGTTCTATGTAAGGTCTAATATATGTATTTAACGGGTAAGTATGTACAAATTCTACATCAATGCGGCCTACTCGTCCGAGATTATGTCATTTAGTTTAAACTTTATTTTATTGATGTTTAATTACAATAGTACATGGTTATAAATACAGAAAAGGATCCAGAAACAAGTACATAGTACTTATGTAAATCCGTCTCCTTTAATCGTTCTATATAACGACCTGTTATTGATTAGTGGGTTAGGAAAACGTGTCTGATATATCAGTTAAAGTAACACCCGTAAGACAGAACTCGCCGATAGAAAAACCTTTAAATTTTAACATATGTTGAGCTACTTGAACCAGATAAAATCAAGGAATTAGATTTTTTATCTAAGTCCGTGATAAAATAGAGGGAAAAACACAATAATACCTCTTTAGCGAGAAAATGGTTTAATCAGACTTAGAATATAGCACCTTTCTTTTGTATTCATAATTATCTTGTATATAATAATACCTGAAACATAATAGCATAACTTAGTTCTCAGGACATGAAATCGACATATATCATCAAAATATTGTTTTCATAATTAGTTTTTCATTACATTATTTTACATAAACAAAACTTAGGAATTGTGTTTGATGATAGTAACCGATGAATTTTGGCCAAATTACACTAAAACTTCACCTATCAGTGATACAAAGTTTAGTTATTAATCTGTCAAACATATAAATAGTCACATGAGGAGAAAATGAAAAACAAATATATATTTCAAAATGTTTTGATGAATTTTCTCTTATATTTGAAAAAATATATACTCAGGAAGATTCCAAAAGATATTTTGGCTTTATGATGGTATAAGCCTGCAGAGATAACCACTCAATAAAGGATATCGCTTCGTTAAATATGCAAGACCACACACTTGTGTTTTTCTAACGAATCAGAAGGCACGAGTTTATTGCGCGGACGAATATATACGTCCGCGTAATAAATGAGTGCTTTCTGATTCGTCAGAAAAACACAAGTGTGTGGTCTTGCTTTTATCACATACCTTCCGTATTTGGTAGAGATCGATACAAAGATTTTATAAACTTTGATATTTTTTTGAAAACATTCCGTATTGCACATGTGCAATACAGAACGTTGTATTTCATGGTCTGAAAATTGCTTGTATTACTATAACAAGATTCAACAGGTATGTGATAAAAAGTAGTTCCGGCTAGTAGGTAAATACAACGTTCCGTATTGCACATGTGTAATACACAACGTTGTACTTCATGGTCTGAAAATTGCTTGTATTACTATAACAAGATTCAACAGGTATGTGATAAAAGGAAGTTAATATGTAACTTTCGACTCAGATTGTCGAGTCTCATGTAAGATAACTTAGGTTATCTGTGTTCTCGGTATGGGCACGAGTAATAAAGAACACGGCCACTTTGTTATGGACAAGATATACCTGTATAATAACATCACCTTAATCGCGTGTTACTCGTCATTGAGAAGTACGCATGACTGGATTTTGTTAGTGTGCTATGTATGCTTATTCCTCTTAACTGATTAACTTGTTATTAGTCTAGAGTCTCATCAGATTGTTAATCTCTACTAGTAACATTACAATATATACTTAACAACTACGAATACAGTTTCATTACAAAGAATTTCAAACCTGTTTTTAGACTCAATGTATCACCATATTATGATATATTTTTAATAATTATAAGAAAAGTTATTGATTCAAACTAGTTTAACAGAATGGTTATAAAACATTCAACATCGACTTTAGCAGGTTGACAAATCAAGGAACAGATTAAACTATGTCCAACATAAAATGAACAATTGATCAATAAAATTAGACAAATTCAGAGGTACGTTGTAAATATTTTCGGTGAGCAATAGTGCATCTTACATATGTTATAACACCTTTTTTTTTTACAATAGATTTCACTTCATGTTTGAAACTCTGAAGGCTGGTTTCAACAACTGGATTTGTTTATCAAATACAATTTTAATATGTAACTAAGACAGTGTTTCATCAGCTAATCAATACAGAGATTCATAGGTTTGTAATCTTTACCTGTAATAGTTGCCGTAAAACACTGTGCCCCGAAGATTTTTTGATATGAAGTTGGTGAGAGTCTTTAGAATGATAGAATTATATTGGTATGAACGTTTGTATAGTCACATCACATTTTGAAATATTTCTTGGTGGATAGACATAAGAGTAAATATTTGTTTTTTCCGTCTTTCTGGGTCACGTTTGCTTACAAACAAATGTGCCACTGCTCAGTGAGGTCGTTTGTAGCCTCATGTATATCTATGAATCTAGACAGTTGTCCTTAGTATTGAACAAAGAGACAAGAATAGTACGTAGGCAGTAGTATATTGTTAGTCGCTAAAGTCATTCTTATACATAACAAATTAAGTCTCTATATAGTAAAGAATGACAAAACTGATAGGTGACACCATATGCCCAAGTTTTATTTAGTGAGATTGTTTATGATAATGTCACAAGAAAAATGATATTCACGTTCACGGTGAAGGTGTTTTTACGGTTTGAGCTCGGATCATCCTGTTGAAAACTGAGTTAGGATTAGCAAGTAAGTTCTGTGGGTGTCCAGTTTCCAAAATCTGCACAAAAAAAGAAAAGAATCAGAATAAGGAATGCGTTTTAACGTAAAATACATAGGAATCAATATCTGTCGTACGATAAACGTTTTATAACAAAATATTCATACAAGAAAACAGTACATATTAAATTATCAAAAAAGATATAATTCTTTCGGGAGTATAACAAGATAAAAACTCCATTTATACATCAGATATTGACCTGACAATTCAGACTCTGCCACAACTTATGTATTATTTTCTTATTTAGACTATTCTAAATGAACTAAAGTTTATTTTCATTATTATTTTCTTATTTAGACTATTCTAAATGAACTAAAGTTTATTTTCATTATTATTTTCTTATTCAGACTATTCTAAATGAACTAAATTTTATTTTTTTTATTATTATTTTATTTAGACTATTCTAATTGAACTAAAGTTTATTTTTGTATTATTTTCTTATTTAGACTATTCTAAATGAACTAAAGTTTTTTTATTATTATTTTCTTATTTAGACTATTCTAAATGAACTAAAAAAAATTTTTTTTATCATTATTTTTATTTAGACTATTCTAGATGAACTAAAGAATATTTTTTACTGATTCTTGGTGTTCTCTTTCTTGTCGTTTGATGATCAATCAACCGGACCCTGCATTTTAGTTTGATACACTCCGACTATTTTGATATAGGAAGGGTGTCGGCTGTGTTCTGATATTCGAAATACCTCTCCAGCTTCCATGATGAGAATGGTGTCGCAATGTAAGACGGTGTTGAGCCTGTGTGCGATCGTAAGGACAGTACAGTCGGAGAAGCTGTCCCGGATCGTCTTCTGGATCAATGCGTCAGTGGACGTGTCGATGGATGCTGTGGCCTCGTCCAGGACCAGGATCTGTTAAATATTAACATTATGATGGTGAGACTATGAATCAAGATCAAACACGGAAATAATTAAGTCCCCAAAACAAAGTGGGGGACTGATTGGTTTTACTCCCTTTCTTCATATTCTTCTTCTTCCTCTTCTTCTTTTTCTGGTTCTTCCGCCGTAAACGTTTCCAGCACATTACTCAAATACTGTTGGACGGACATTAATGAAACTTCATACAGGTGTTCGTCATGGTAGGTGTGTGTGCAAATGACCTTTCATTTTCGGATCTGTTAACCAAGATGGCCGCAACAGCCTCTGATTGGTCGAAATTAAATACTAGTTTATTTTGCTCAAATTTGATATGTAGATGTAATTTTGCATCTTTCAGATAATGGTGGCAGTTTTGGGACCTTTGAATGGCCCCCCATTACAATTAGTACTTGTTTTATTTTTTTAACAATGCTAGCATATGAAGAAGTTT
The DNA here is from genome assembly GCF_002113885.1 of Mizuhopecten yessoensis. Taxonomy (NCBI): domain Eukaryota; kingdom Metazoa; phylum Mollusca; class Bivalvia; order Pectinida; family Pectinidae; genus Mizuhopecten; species Mizuhopecten yessoensis. The sequence continues at coordinate 491,414 of NW_018408840.1, read as the reverse complement.
ATTTAAAAGTAGGCACAATGCATACTTCTGTTGGTTTATTAAACAATAATAATGCAATCTAAAATATTATACCTCAATATATTTTAAACCACTAAATGAAAATCAAAATAATAAAAGAATATGGCAAATCAATCAGGCAACAACGACTTACCTATGTAACTTATGTTATGCCAAGGACATGTTTTTGTTTTAGATTTGTCAGCTTAACGAACATTTAAATGATGAAAGAATCAGGCAACAATGACTTACCTCTGAAGCTTATGTTATGCCAAGGACATGTTTTTGTTTTAGATTTGTCAGCTTAACGAAAATTTAAATGCACAGTCTTTGTTCAGTATATCTTAAAAAAGGTTGAAGTTCAGAATTGCGACTTTTAATATCAACATGAATTCAAAAGGAACATCTATTGAAAAAAGTAACAAAATTTAAAAAAGATAATTTTCTGATATAAAAAATATAACACTAGCATTCTCAGTGTTATTGCTAACCGATCTAAACAGGCGTTGAACTACTTGGCCGCGACTGCACTACGTCAGGGAGTTAGTTGTATTCCGGCAACGGAAATATTTTAAGCAGAAAAGAATTCTTACGAAATCTCAATGCATGTATCAGACAATTTAACTATGTTTGAAATTTGTTCAGTTATGAAATTACGCAATGTAAAAGTAATTGTATTTGCGTACGTTACTCCAGAGATTCAGAAGTAAGTTAATGTGATGAAATACATTATTTATACAAAATGTATAGATTAGGTTTGAACAACAGGTATTTCGTAACATTTAATATCTCTTTTTTCATGAAATGTTATGTAATTTTAAAGATTAAATGCCTTACCTTATTCCTTCGAAGCACTGCTCGAGCCAGGCATATCAGCTGTCTTTCACCAACAGAGAAATTCTCACCATTTTCTTCGACCTGGAAATCAAGCTGCTCGCCAAACTGTCGTATCTAAAAATTATGGATATTGCAAAATGTAGCGTTACATATACAACGTCAATATGTGCTTTCTTAGCAGAATTTCATTCAAAGAAGAAATGTAACTAGTTGGAAAATCTCTTATATTTCAAAGGCAACAAATCGTGTTATTAAGGTCAAAAGCACTTTCAATTCATTTCTCCTAAGGAACGTTTTTTTTTCATAAGTAAAATGTTCTCTTGTGAATAGAAAATTAATCGGTTACATGCTTTCGTCGTTTTCTAAACCATTTATATATCATGTTTATACATAAGTGTATATCACATAATGTAATGTGTAACCTAGTGAATACAACCATGTCATATTTTTTTGCGTATTAATCCATGTAATATGACCTATCAGCCCTGTGATTGGTTGTAATATTCAATTGTTTCAATTGTGACGCCACGCCTAGGACAAGTACATGAGGTCACAGACTTACGCACTGGCGTCAAAATGGTGGGTTTTTACATTTCAAGGTTGCATAAAAAATGTCGTTTTACACGAATAAATGCTACAGATCTTGATTATGTAAAAAAAGGATCTTACCCTCGTTTTCATTTCATATGAAATTTATGAAACTCGTCACGAAGTTTTCATTCTAGATCGCCTATTTTTAGACTCGTTTCATAAATCTGATATGAAATGGAAACTCATGTAAGATCCTATATATACACAGATGGCAGTCAAATAAATTGCAATCAATTTATCTCCCTTCCTTGTCAAATAAGAAATGAGGCAATGGCAAATCGAAATACCCAACATAATTATGTCAAGTGTAATGTAAAAAATTCTGATCAAAACCGTGATAGAAGATATTTTGATCAGTACCTTCTCTTTCATATGAACCTGCTCCAGCGCGGTCCATATCACCTCGTCAGTATACTTAGAAAATGGATCCAAATTATACCTGTAACGATTTCCACAACATGATACTCAACTTGTTTCTAAACACTGATCATGTTTGTATGTTTGCATCCGAACTAAACAAGGATTCATTTACGTATTAGAATAAAATAGAATGTTTTGTTGCTAGCTAGCGTGAAGAGAAACCTTTTTTTTTCATTTCATTTTCTCCGAAAAAGATTTCATATTTCTTCCAGTATCGAGAAATAATTTAATCTTGCTTGTAACACGCATTATCATTGGCTTAAAGAATTATGTTATCAGCCCATAACGTAAAAATACGATGTCGCCGTTTGTTACGTCGCTTTTGATCTGCTGATACAGCGGCGTATTAATTTCTAAGAGAAAAGAGTCCATCAATAAAAGTGGATTTCCACAGGGATTGTGTATAGTAGATTAAATTATAAGGATTGACTTGAATATGTTTTTTATGTTATGGAGCTATAACACAAAAAACCGGAGGGTACTCTCATCATAAACCGCTTCGCGGTTTATTTAGAGTACACTCCATTTTTTTAATCCTTAAATGACAGACAGGCATATCATTTGCACTTGGTTGGAAACATATGCCCTTGATTTATACCTGTAATAAGTCCATTTGACCAAAATATAACAGGCGAATCACATGCAATTATCTGCCCTGATAGTGCTAGTTAATTTTGATTTAAAAACAGTTATCATTTAGACAGCCTTGTCATGTTCCTAAATAAGTCTACCGGATGTGACGTCAACTGACTCCTGTATCAGTAATAACCACCTGTCTGCACCTGTCCGACGTATCATACCTGAGTGTGCCAGCGAAGAGGACGGGGTCCTGTGGTATGGTTGATAAACGGGATCGGAGTACTTTACGTGGGATGTGGGCGATGTCAACACCGTCAATGTAGATGTGACCCTCAGTCAGATCACATAGACGGAACAGCGCCGCGGCCAGGGAAGACTTACCTATTAAATATCAATACGACGTGGGCAATACATAAGTTTCATTAAAATATGTATATTTCTAATTTATTAACTGGACACAGTTTAAATGAAAATCAAGCATTTATTTCACATCATATTAATAGTCACAGTGACGCAAAATGTTCATGACCCGGACGAAATTTCTGAAAAACCGGAAGATCTAAACACTTTTGAAAACGTCTCACTTGCATACATTATGTTCGTATACTTTTCGTTCTCCTCTGCATCTTCTTACTCCGACACGGACACAGTGTAGATTTTTCCTATTATGTATATATATGTACAATAACTTAACTTCCGTTTAGATATAACAGTAGGATAGTTGGACAGAGACACCTCTGATGACCGAGTAGCGTAATATATTAGAGCGATGGTATATCTTTCTGAAGTCCAGGGTTCGGATCCCGGTCTAGCGCAGCTGATATATTTTTTTTTTAACTCGGTACACTGCTGCTGATAAGCTGTTGTTTATTTCGTCTTTATTATTTCTCATAAAAGTCCCGAAAGGAAATGAATTTCTTTTCAGAAATGATTTTTCAAAGTAATAACCATTCCGAAAACCCCCAAGTTTCCATCATTCCGTTTCGTTTACAAAAACTCGAAATATAACTGGTGGAAGGGAGCTAACTCTTGTAATTTGTCATGATATGTCAAGCTGGTCATGTAAAATTATGTCATTGTTCAGTTAAGTTATATACATATATATATGACCTACATCGTTATGCTGCCGTTGAATACTGTATACTTAATATGCTGCAACTAATAATTTTCATTAAGCTAGAACTAGAAAAGGTCGGTCTTGGATGCTTATAATTTTTTTCTAAATAGATGGGGATTCGTGATACGTTTCCATTTATCTTCTTAGAACTTTTCCTCCAGATTTGATTTCATAACTGCATATTGCTCTGAATTCGTGCAGTATTATTTTCGCCAAGATATTTTAAACAATTGCGCAAGTAGGTCCTTTCTGTCTGTTTTTTGGTTGACAATGGCTAGAAATAGTGACCCGAACGTAACTATCCGACTACTAGTATGTACATTCACATGAACATGTCGACCTCTTGTTTCCGTTTCGTTGTGTTACAGGTCGGGTTACATTACATCGATTTTTTTAAACCTGGATCTTTGTGTTTAGTCTAAAACAAGATCTTACAGTTCTACAATGACACCTGGATCTGATAAATTACTTCATGGCTGAATTTGTGGTCGAATCTTTCCGCAAAAGGAGCGAAAATAACGCTACGACGATAATTACCATGTATACAGAATGTCCTTGTTTATTGAGATATTGTACGTGGAGAGATGCTCACTGACACTGATATATATTATTTTCCCTTAAATACGCTAATCACTTTGTGAAGATGTGCATTTAAGAAAGAATGAAATCTAGCATTTATATACTGATAAATTAATTTTACAAAAACTTCAAAAATGAAGAAAGGATAAAAAGAAACAGCATGCTCTTAATATTCTACCAATAGTTTGTCAAAACTATCTTTTTAATCGAAATACGTTTGCTTATACGACATGAATATAACAATGACGTACCAGCTCCTGTCCGGCCTACTATGCCGACTTTCTGTTTCGGGTGGATGTTGAAGTGTATATTCCTAAGAACTGGATCCATGTCCTTCCGGTAGCACATCAGAACGTCGGAGAAGATAAGTCGTCCCTCCCGCGGCCAGCTCTCATCCGGGACAACGGAGGTGGTATCCGTCTCTGTTTCTAGACTCTTTGATATCAATAACATTCAATTACTTTTGTGTACGATTGTATAATTAATAATATTGATAATAAAATAATTCGAGGTTCTTATATACCGCTTTATCACAACTTAGTTCGCAGGTCGTTTCAAAGGCGGTTCACAGCTTATTATCCGTGGTTATAGGGGCTTTGCAACCAGCCAATATCTTTCTCAACTCCCTGGGGATCATACAGCCGGTGCTGTCATTTCGGCGTTTACAGCTAGCATTCAACAATACTAGCACTGCCCAACCACGTACTCATTTACAGCTGAGTAGACTGGAACAAGCGGAGTAAAGTATCTTGCTCAAAGATACAACACAGTGCCGTGCTGTGACCAGAAACCTGCAACTCTTCGGTAACGAGGCCACCTTCCTACCACTAGACTATCGTGCCTCCAAACTCAACATCAAAAGATAATTAAATACATGTTTCTCCGGACTCCTGATTGGCCAGTTGGATATTATTAACCTTATTTTTTAATTGGAAATTATATGAAATTTCCAATACACCCCTTAAAATGAGTAAAACAATGGATAGTTAATTTAAATTACAGTAAGAAAATGTAGATTTTTTTTTACATATGCTTAGGGCGAAAATACACTTGCTTATCCGCTTTATCTGCTTGAGATGGGAAATGTTTTGTATTTGCTAGTCAGTGTTACGGAGATAATATGCTTAAAATTGGAACTATATTTCTTTTAATACTGGCTTAACTAGGGTCTTTTTTCCAAGATTTACAATGTCATTCGTGTGAACTAGATAGCTTTAGGATTCTTGTATTGGGATTAGTGTGATTGTTTTCCAGTTATTTCGGCGGACAAACAGAACAAACGGACACTCGTTTCTTACCGACTCGTATTCGTGCAGCCGTTGGATGGACGTAAACCTGGCCTCGGTTTCGTTCATGACTCTTACTACGAACTGCATCACAGATACTACCTGCAAGTATACGACATTTAGTCACGTCAATCTAAAAGGTTTCCTCTGATGATAATTTTGTAACAAATAAATGACCATAATGCAATGCTACTTGAAAACAATGATCTGACATGATTGCATGTTCTGTAATCTGTTGAGAACGTGATCTGATATCATAAAGGACCCTTTTTTTCACTGTTTGAGAAAGTAATGTGATGTGATGGTAGACGGTGTTAAGCTGATGTCAATTTTTTCTATAAAAAATTCTGCCAAAGCAATAATTGTTTTCATACTTTGCAAATATTTTACCTCATTTGTAACGATTGTTATGGCAATTTTTTGTACCAAAGTGACAGCTACTTTGAGGAAAAAACATTTGATAAAATGTGAAAATTTGGTACAAAATTCAAATCAAGCTATTTTGTACGATGGCCCATATCAGCCATGTCAAAATACAGCAACTACAAAGGCAATTGGTTTTTGTCAAGTGTGTGACAATTTCTTGTCTAATTCTGCTTTGCTTTCTGTTGTTTTTGACAACGCAGTGTTGGCCCTATACGATTTGACACTTTCGAGCTTTTACATGTAAAGAATCCTCCCAAATTCAACGATTTACTACAACCACATGAAACTCAAAACACAGCTTGAACATATAATAAAAAGATATGGGAGAAGGGGAAACAATTAAGGGTCAAAGGGAAGGAGGAAATATCTTGGTGTGTAAAGACCACCTGTGCTCCATCACGCAGCCTAGTTTTATCAACAACATAATGTCAAGAAACCTCTGACAGAATGTAATTGCTGAAGTGAATTTTGACATGGCTAATATGGGCCATCGTAATGGCACAACAGTTTTTAATATATCCTGGAGGGAGATCTACCAACAGCGGCATTTAAGAATTAGGAAATACAGTTTTGATTGATACACACCGCCAGACAACATTAACATCAGTAGAATTAGTGGTAAACGCACCCTAATGGTCAGTGATAAGGACAGTGCTGCCAAAGCCGGGGATATCGACCCCTTTGTCAAAATCATGGTCATGGTAGTGGCAACTACCAACAGGGACGAGGCGATGTCCAATCTCAGCTCAATCCAGCGCATGCTCCCTTCGAACAACATCAATCCTGTTGATGTTACATCCGTGTATTTCATGCAGCTGTGAAGTATATCAGAACGTGTGATTAAAATAATACTTTAATATTATGATCGATGTTGTTACTTCCTTCAAATGTATCGTTAATTTATAAATATTACTTTATTATTAATTAATTATTATTAATTTTTCAACAATCAAGGCCTCCCGACAATAAAAAAATGACATTGATTTCTTATGTGGGTGTCTTTGTAAAAGTATATCCTGAATATAATTATCTGCATTTGATAATTCAATTCTCACAATACTATACACGCCTGACATTGTGAAGTATTTACTTGACGATGAACTGTGTCTGCTGATTGAACGAGACAATGGTGGACAGGCCAGTTCCGGAAGTGGTCACGTGATTAATGAGAGGCGACCGAGCGACGTTTTCAAATCGTTTCAGCTGCCTGGTGGCTTCAGCAGAAATCTTCTTAAACCAGTAATAGACCACTACGACAGGTAGGAAAGCGATAGCAATCCAGGGAAGGTTCACAGCGGAAGATATCAGCGACATCAAAACCATTAACACGATTTGAAGCATCACGTCCAGTAGATTAGGCAAAAATACATCACCTGAAATAAAAATAAGACGATATAAAGAATAAATGTTGAATAGGACAGGTTACTACTAGATAGCTTTAACTAAGTCATAGAGATAAAACGTTCATGATTTTATCCACAAATAACAAATTTAGAGGTACATACAACTTGACACAAAAGAATGAGTACAGGTTAAGCTAGCCTAAGCTTACACAGTATTCGGAGTTAGCCTGAAATATGTCTCATTACAAAACAAAAATGGGTATTTGCAACACGTAATGAACAAAACAACAGGAACACATTTTGATTAATAAATATAATCTCCACTTTCCTTATTTTTCAAAGTCGTTTATTTACCTTCATCTAAATCTCGCGAGAATCTGTTGAGAATACGTCCAGGAGGATTTGCATCGAAGAACGCCATTGGAGCTTTCATAACTTTGTCTAGAGCTCGGTTGTGAAGTCGACCGGACGCTTTCACCATCACCTTAAAATAGCACGATAAATGATAGAGTTAGGTTAGACTAATAGGATCTTCTTCTAGCTTGAGGGTGTGACAGAGAAATCTCCAACCCGAGGTGTGATGTTTTTTGGCTGTCTAACCCGAGGTTCTCCCGAGGGTTAGACAACCAAAAAAATCACCCCGAGGGTTGGAGATTTTTCTGTTACACCCTCAAGGTAGGGGATGATTATTTTTCTCCCATCCTATTATTTCAATCACAGCTCCAACGACAGTAGTCTGCCATGTTTGTAAACGAAAACACATGTGGGGTATGCATATCTTCATTCACTTTTGATGACGTCACAATTACCGATGACGCATTTTAATGACATCACAATTGAACACGTGCTAATCGGCATGAGGCTATCTCCCCCTAGAGGGTGACAAGCTGATCTTTCCCGGCTAAAACGGGAGACATTCCTGTGAAGGATGGGAGAAATACTATTGTTCTATCAAGGCCGATTTGCATTCCGTACTCATTCAATTTCACTGCAACGAATCTATGTGTTTTCAATAATGAAATCACGTAAGGCATGCCAGAATTGAAATGATGAATTGTCACTCTTCGTAACAGATACGGTACATAGCAATTACTTAGCAGGAGTTAATATTCACGAGGTTTTTGGAATTGTGACCGTCTCCCCTCAACTTGAAAATACATCTCTCTCGAAGAGTAAGCGGCGTTCAGAATATTATACAAATCACTAAGGGATATTCATAAACAGTACATAAAACACCTGTCAAGAGCCAAACGTTTAGCGAATACAATGCACTAAAGCAATGAAATAAGTACAGAACTGAGAAACGAGATTATGTTTATGAATCAAGAGCGACAAGGGAGATACTCATTTCACCAGTTGTGACGTAAAGCATAATGTAAGATTACACTTAATACGCCAGGCAATGTCGAAAGATGGTGAACTGGTAAGACATTTGTCTTGAACCAAATCAAAATGTGCGGAGGAATATGTAAATTAGATGGTATTCGTAAAGACGTTTTTTACACTGCACTTCTATAGTTATTAAACCCTCACACCTCCTTACAGGACAGCAAGCTCTGTTTACTCAGAGAAAATGACACAACAAGGTATTGGCGGAACATGGCTCATCTCTTGGATGGCCCAAAGTTTATTTAACATATTTTAGGATTAAAATATTTTCAGATAGCATTTTTTATGAGTAAAGTTGCCGCCTATAAATTAAGCGCCATCAACATAGAAACATCTTAACATATGTAATCTGATAAGGCATGCGGTGGGAGGGTTAGAAAAATTTGCCGTATAAAAGGTCAAATTACTTGTATCTTTTGTTTATCGTTCAGAAAAGGAAAGATGGCGTGCGGTTGCACATTTTTCTGTCCCCCTGTGGGGTTCACCTGCTGAAACAGGGGCCAGCTATCACGTGGTTTAGACTTGACCAATGCAATTTTATTCCAAAATTAAACACCGGGAAATTCAAAAGTCTTTGTACTTATAACTAGTTCGTATTATGTATTAATTGAACCAACCACTCCATGGTAACAATCTCGTCGAATCAGTACAGATGAGGGAGGAATGTCAGGTTCAGATGAGGGAGTAATAAGTCAGGTTCAGATGAGGAAGTAATAAGTCAGGGTCAGATAGGGGAGTAATTAGTCAGGTTCAGATGAGGGAGTAATTAGTCAGGTTCACATGAGAGAGTAATAAGTCATGTTCAGATTAGGGAGTAATCAGTCATGTTCAGATGAGGAGTAATTAGTCAGGTTCAGATAAGGGAATTATTAGTCGGGTTCAGATAAGGAGTAATAAGTCAGGTTCTGATGAGGGAGAAATTAGTCAGGTTCAGATAAGGGAGTAATAAGTCAGATTCAGATAAAGGAGTAATAATTCAGGTTCAGATGAGGGAAAAATATGTAAGGTTCAGATGAGGGAGTAATAAGTCAGGTTCAGATGAGGGAGTAATAAGTCAGGTTCAGATGAGGAAGTACTAAGTCAGGTTCAGATGAGGGAGTAATAAGTCAGGTTCAGATAAGGGAGTAATAAGTCAGGTTCAGATGAGCGAGTAATAAGTCAGGTTCAGATGAGGGAGTAATAAGTCAGGTTCAGATAAGGGAGTTAGAAGTCAGGTTCGGATGAGGAAGTACTAAGTCAGGTTCAGATGAGGGAGTAATAAGTCAGGTTCAGATAAGGGAGTAATAAGTCAGGTTCAGATGAGCGAGTAATAAGTCAGGTTCAGATGAGGGAGTAATAAGTCAGGTTCAGATAAGGGAGTTAGAAGTCAGGTTCGGATGAGGAAGTACTAAGTCAGGTTCAGATGAGGGAGTAATAAGTCAGGTTCAGATAAGGGAGTAATAAGTCAGGTTCAGATGAGGGAGTTAGAAGTCAGGTTCGGATGAGGGAGTACTTAGTCAGGTTCAGATGAGGGAGTAATAAGTCAGGTTCAGATAAGGGAGTAATAAGTCAGGTTCAGATAAGGGAGTAATAAATCAGGTTCAGATGAAGGAGTAATAAGTCAGGTTCAGATAAGGGAGTAATAAGTCAGTTTACCGTGGAAGCTATGACGCCTTTTAAGGTAGTGAAGACAATAATGGCCGCCAGGGTAGCCAGGTAAATGGTGAGGTAAAAGTCTACGCCGCTAGTTTGTTCCTCTGTGGGTAACCTAATCGTTTGGTTGAGGGAAGGTGTTGACATCGTTGTAGACAGGGTGTTATTGACAGTCATGTTTGCTGCAGATTCTAGAATTCCTGACTTTGTCTGAAAAGAAAAAAATAATCTTTTGTATTGATAACGTCAAGCAATCAATCGATGGTCGGATGATCCGGTGGAGAGCGCACTCACCTTTACCAAGGCGGTTCGATTTCTCGATCACAACTGAAAATATATAGGTTTACCTGATAGGTGAGCATATGGGGACACAATATGATAATGTAGGATTAGATCTTGTAAAAAGTTTTTCTACTGACTAACCTTTTTGAGCAAAATCTCATTTTAAAAGGAAGCAAAACAAAACAGAACAAAACATAACAAAGAAAATAACATGTCAAACATACGGATTTTACATAATATATGATTTTTGGTGAAGTGTATCGCAGAACAAATTCTTACAATATCTTCCAAATGTGTTATCAGAAATATTTGCCGAACGACAAAAACATATCTTCTCCTAAATTTTGTAAAAGTATTCAAATTATATTTTGATCCCAGGACAGCATTTCAGGTTAACCCTGCCCCTTAGTTTTGAATGGAAAATCCTCTTTGTCAATAGTAGGTTTCTTGTTTTAGACAAATCTTTTTTAAGATGCATATTCATTTTTAAAATTGATCATATTTTGTTTTTAATTAAAAAAATCACTAGACCAAAACGAGATTTGAACGTGATTTATACCACGGCAGAACAGATCCTAAAACAATTGTTTGTTCTTATTATCTTTTCAAAAGACGAACCCCTGCTTACTTTCGGGATCATAGTTGTCCGGCAGTTTCCAATTGCACAACTGTTAGCGAAAACTAATATTCTCTACAGACTTAGAGGTTTCCGTTAGTTTCCACTAATTACTCTGTGTACTCTGTCATAGTAGCTTGGAATTTCATCATTTCAAGTTTTGCCTGTTGCTGTTTCTGTTGCCACGTCTTTTTTCTGGTGTTATCGCCCCAACTCAAACAAGGAAAACAAGAAGACCGAAATATAAAACAGAACAGTATATGTTTCCACTGTTTCGTAATGAGTGCTAACTGAGTGCTAATCCTAACCCCTAACCCTAAATAAAGCTTATTTACACGCACAACCTTAAATAGTATATAAAGATTGAGATGATTCCGAGGAAAGTGTTTTCTGCATCGACAACTCCACCATGTAAAAATACACATAACAATAGACGATACAAACAACCAAGAGGATACATTTTGCTTAATTATTTACGATAATGTAAACTTACCGTTTGTCCTAGCCAAATACCCAGCCACCAATCTCCGAATACCACTATTCCCATGGAGAGTATGTACAGTAATAAGACTGCTGCTGCCAGGCCAAACCCTCCGGCAGCATCTATGTATGACTTGTATGTTCCGAAGGTTACCATACCGTACCCGGCGTCCTCCTTCTGGGTCAGCTTTCCTGTCACAATAAAGTATATACAGCTTTATAATACTTCCTACGTTCCCTTAATGTCCAACTACGGCAGTCTATGTCTTAAACGTAACAATACTTCCTATGTTCCCTTAATGTCCAACTACGGCAGTCTATGTCTTAAACGTATTAATACTTCCTACGTTCCCTTAATGTCCAACTACGGCAGTCTATGTCTTAAACGTATTAATACTTCCTACGTTCCCTTAATGTCCAACTACGGCAGTCTATGTCTTAAACGTATTAATACTTCCTACGTTCCCTTAATGTCCAACTACGGCAGTCTATGTCTTAAACGTATTAATACTTCCTACGTTCCCTTAATGTCCAACTACGGCAGTCTATGTCTTAAACGTATTAATACTTCCTACGTTCCCTTAATGTCCAACTACGGCAGTCTATGTCTTAAACGTATTAATACTTCCTACGTTCCCTTAATGTCCAACTACGGCAGTCTATGTCTTAAACGTATTAATACTTCCTACGTTCCCTTAATGTCCAACTACGGCAGTCTATGTCTTAAACGTATTAATACTTCCTACGTTCCCTTAATGTCCAACTACGGCAGTCTATGTCTTAAACGTATTAATACTTCCTACGTTCCCTTAATGTCCAACTACGGCAGTCTATGTCTTAAACGTATTAATACTTCCTACGTTCCCTTAATGTCCAACTACGGCAGTCTATGTCTTAAACGTATTAATACTTCCTACGTTCCCTTAATGTCCAACTACGGCAGTCTATGTCTTAAACGTATTAATACTTCCTACGTTCCCTTAATGTCCAACTACGGCAGTCTATGACTTAAACGTATTAATACTTCCTACGTTCCCTTAATGTCCAACTACGGCAGGCTATGTCTTAAACGTGTTTGAAGCTTTCACATTATGAGGGACTCAATCAAGCATTGTCATTAACATGAAGTTGGCACTTTGGGGGAAATTTGGCAATGGATGTAAAGCGAAATATTTGGTATTGTTGATGTGCTTTTTTAATTATAAAAATCAGAAGATGGAAATCCATTGAGTATTCATTGACTTTTAAAATGCAATTCAAATGTATCGGCTAAACATTTGCAAGTTAATTCAGTGACTTTCAGTGTAGTTTAGATATGTTTTGTTAATGCCTGCAGACAGAAAGGTATAGCAACTTATGACGGCCACTCTACTCATACGAAAAAGAAAATAAAGCTGCAAGTAGTCTTGTACTAACATGTATTATTTATATCTCACCCTTGCTCTCGTTAGTAGAGGAGGTCTCCTGTTCGTCTTTTCCTGATTTTACCTTTCTTTCACCACGCTGGTCAGAAGAACCCTGATCATCCTCGTTTCGACTTGACGACGTTGCTTCTTTCCCTAGTGATAACAAAATACTGATCTTGATATGTTCAACTGATATAAAATTTATATATTTTACAATTATTATGAAACAAATAATTTCAACTTATAATAATCACTCTTGTTGGCCTACATGTTAGCGCGCGTGGGGTCTTCATGTGGAAGCAAACTGGAGTATCCGGAGAAAACCCGTACGACACGCAGGTGATCCCATTCTATTCACTCCGATCGGGGAATCAGACCCCGGCAGGTGATCCAATTCTATTCACTCCGATCGGGGAATCAGTCCCCGGCAGGTGATCCCATTCTATTCACTCCGATCGGGGAATCAGACCCCGGCAGGGGATCCCATTCTATTCACTCCGATCGTGGAATCAGACCCCGGCAGGTGATCCAATTCTTTTCACTCCGATCGTGGAATCAAACCCCGGCAGGTGATCCCATTCTATTCACGTCCGTTTGGGGAATCAGACCCCGGCAGGTGATCCCATTCTATTCACGTCCGTTCGGGGAATCAGACCCCGGCCGCTTGATGTTAGGCGAGAGTATTATGCGCTGCAACACCCAACCACCCAATATTTAAATACTCGCTCAAAATGAATGGGAAAAGCTGGTGTTCTTGTTAATAAGATGTAATGCCATTATTGTGCTACATTGTCAAGATATACAAACTATCACATGCTTAATTCATTATTATTTAGAAGTAATGCTGACAATACATTCATATCATACAAAAAACTGACTGACAATTTGTCTGCCTTGTGAATTTTAATCACGCTACAGTCTCTAACAATACATATAACACGCTGTGCTGACGATGTGCACCTTCACATGTCTTTCTTCTTGCTGATGTCTCCCCTGTTCCTGTTTATCGTATTTTGTGACGAGCTTTACTTTCGAATTTAACCTTGTGTGAACAGTAATGTGTACTTGTTTCTATTTATGAATCTGTGGTTGCCCTACGAATGCCGTACGTGATATTTTGATATGCAGAACATGTGTCCTACCTGTGGCCGCTGTGAATGCACTCGTGGCATGGAACTGGCCCATCATGGAGCCGTAGTAGCCGCCACAGTCCAGTAGATACTCGTGGGATCCGTGTTCAGCAATCCGACCCTCGGCCATTACCAGGATCTCGTCACAATGTTTCAGATACTGACAATTAAAAAATAATATTGTGACACAAATATCTGGAGTCACTACAGTCATATTTTGTTTAAAAACTAAGTTGGATAGCGTATGAAAATAATAACGACCAACCAATATATTTGCTTTCAATGTCTACATATCCATCATGTTGTCACGATGTAAATGAATAAAGTAACGGGTTAATAATGCTTAAACATCTTTCTGTAATGCAACTACCTAAATAGGATTACATGAATTTCTTGCACAGATACCACCATACTACCAGTATACTAATGTTTAATACGATATTAATTTTAAACATTTATAGACAAATCGTATTCAAACTATCTGTATTGTTACCCATTTTTACAATGAAAGCGTCTTTTGCGCGACTTCGCAGGTTGCGACAACCTGCAATGGGATCGGAAAGTCTTTACTTCGTATTACTGCATGTATGAGACTATGAGTTGTAATATTATATAAAATAAAAATATCTATATTGAAACTTACAACATCCAGACTAACTATAAGTAGACTACCTTATTGTAACTACCTGCTATGAGACTATCTTACCTACCTGTAACTGATGAGTAACCAGTATGACGGTCTTTCCAGCTAACATTTTCTTGATACACTTGTGGAACAAATGTCGGCCTACGTGGACGTCCACGGCAGACAGTGGGTCGTCAAGGAGATAGATGTCGCTTTTACTGTAGACAGCACGCGCCAGACTCAGTCTCTGTTTCTGCCCACCACTGATGTTAATCCCCTTCTCTCCTATCTGTAGGTGTCGATGTTAACACAGACATCAGATTCTACCTTCGTATTGATTTTATTGACATATCTTGAAATATCAATACGTTGTTAGGTGCACCAATATGCAAGATTCTGAAGAAGCAGCTAGGTAGAATTTATCTTTTATCATTGCAAAACATATTACAAAAACATTGCCTAAATTCTATGTATAATATGATACCAATTATGTGAAATGTCTTGATAATGAATTGACAATTATAACTCAATAGCGTACCTCTGTTTCATCCCCATTTGCCAATAAATCTAGGTCAGGTTCAAGACCGCAAGCATATATCACTTGTTTGTACCTGGACAACGAATGATCAAGTTTAAAAAATCTAAGTAGGTGGTAGAAAAAGAGAGAACCAACAAAACTGTTAATCTGACTACAACATATTCAAATATCTTGTCTACTCTGACTAATATGGTGTTTCGCACAGGATGTTGAATAAGTTATCACTCACTCAATTAACTTCAGGATATAAATCTTAGATAATCACCAGTATAAGTACCATCTTATGGTAACATTTTAAACATTTTATTATCAAGAAATCACATTTGAAAAACTGGTATGAATATATTATTAAGCTGATTAAATAATTAAAATGTAAATCAATTAAGAAGTTGCAATGTACACTCTCCATAAATGTATAAGAATTATATATAAAAGAATCAGAAAAATACTATTCTAATTGTTTCAGGGATATATTTCTAAGATTTAAGAATGTAATTTATGGGAAAATGTTTGGCGGTTTTATGTTGGTAATATTATTAGCTATAGTTACAAATCAAAAACATGTTTTCGCAAAACAAAAGCTCTATAGCAACTGGTAAAGGTTGAAATATAAAAAAAAAATCTTTTAGGAATATGAGTTTATATCCTTGACAATTATTTACAACCTATGCAACCTGTAACGTTATTCCAATCTGATATAGTAAACAAAGCATTTAAACGATCTTTACAACTACATTTTTGCCATTTTCTACATTTCCTGCAAAACTCATAAAGATTTGTTTCTTGTATCGAGAATCTCAACAAATGAACATCCAATTGATGACGTATACTGTAGTTTACTCAGCATACCAATCAGCATCATACGGCTGGCCAAATACAATGTTGTCTTTAAGAGTGCCGTTGAAGATCCACGCTTGCTGAGCTGCGTAAGCCACGCTTCCATGAACCGCAAGATGTCCAATTGACTGTGGCATCTAGCGGGCCAAATAAATATTTATTAAGTAATGGTGTTAAGACATTTATATGTGTACAATGTGCTAAAAAGCAATTTAAAAATAAGGTATTATGGTAACGTTGTTGTAATGACTGATCTATCAAAAAGGAGTTTTCAAGTTTAGTTTACGAATACATGTACGTTTTCACTAACAAAATCGAAATCTAAATTTATAGGTTTTTTAATATTATATTTGCAGAGATGACAAAACATCTTCACTTAAAAGAAAACTTCGACAATGATGTATGTCTTACTCGTCCAAGGATAGCAGATATCAGAGATGATTTTCCACACCCAACAGCACCACATATACCGACAAGTTGTCCCTTTAATAAATATGACATGATAAGGTAGAAATCATCAATTTATACTGACTGCATATGATGACAATTTGTGAGGACTATAACGGAGAGAAACTCTATATGAAAAATAGATTATTAAAATATTCAGCCAGTAAAACGCTCATTAACGAAATCATTTTGTCCCTTTTTAGATGTTTGTTACTGCAAACCTCACTGAATGCTAAAAAAGAACGACCTAGGTTAAAACTGTAATCACAGCTATAAACATCACAGCATTTTGGTTAAAGAGTAGCAACGCGAACAAATGAGTAAATTGTTATATTCGACCCATACTCAACTATCGCTGACATGCAACCAGATTTATCGTGTCGATCCATAAACAAAGACTTCATGGAATCAACGTAATAGTCAACTTTGAAAATTTAAATAGCATTGAGTAACTACACCTTAGCATTTTAAAAGTAATTTGTATGATTTCTCAAATCCGGATATGCAGCGAAATAAGTTCGTGAAACATTATCTCTGTAAGGGTTCTATTAATGTCCTGGGGCCTGCATATTAATACAGATTGTACATATCCCTATGTAATATGCACAAGCAATCAATACAATCGGGGTTTATCTTGTCATAACAATTAGTGAACCTTTGCATTAATTTATGAAATAAGATTTAATATTCAATCAATATAGATATAAACATGTAAAACAATGATCATATTCCCACAATTATTAAACGAATATCGTTACAACATTTGATTTCTGAGAGTCACCTATATCTTGTGATTGATCTATATTTACAAGTACCTTGCGAATATTTATTAAAAACTTCGGCACTAATTCAGCTCACCTTTTTCACGTTCAGATCGATACTATCCAGGAGCAGAGAAGAGATGCTGGCTCTATCTAAGATATTAACGAATTGGTTTTTTCAAAATCACATATTAAGATATGAATGCATCTAGAATATTTCCCATTTTTACAGATTTGCAAATATATTAGATTGGGACAAAAATTATGTCAGGTTTAAGCTAAAATCAACTCGTCTGCTGTCCATACTAAAAAAAGCAAACCCTCCCCCATCCAATTTAAAACAAAAATATTTTTGACAAATGACAATTTTGATTCTGATTATATGAATTCAAACAGCAACTGCGCACTTCAGGCCCATTTAATTTGAATAAATTGATCTTGGTAGGCCCGGTTGAAAAATGTTATAGTTATATATTCAGTGCAACAAAACAACACAAATTTTCCTCAATTATGTTAATTTATTTCAATCATCTACCTTCATTATTTTTCTTTTTCTTTTTCTCCCTTTTCTTTGACTTGTCATCCGGTATGTCAGAAACTGGGGTCCATTGAAACACAGCATCCTGTATCTCAACAGCATTTGAGTCGTCTAGAACTTCGGAGCTAGGCGCTTGGTACTCATCTCTTAACATTAATTTCTGTTGGTGTCAAACAATGAGTTTTAATATATTAGAAGTAGAAGTTATTTGATTTTAATAGAGTATGTGTACTTTTCATATGCAAATACAGATACAGATGGTGATGCTTTTTTTAATTTATTTTTGTATACAACACAAAACGATTAATCGAAGTTCTCAGTAGAAACTCGTGATTTGATACTGATTAACTAATAGATAATGATTAAGTTTTTCTATAAATGAACATTATTAATTATTAAAAAAATATAATTAAACAGATTTGTTTGTAGTAAAGTTCTTTATCCAGACGTATTAATAAGATTGGCAAGTTTAATTAAACAACAAGTCAAATTCAACAAATAAAGAAAAATGAAAATATGTGTTGAAAAATTATATTAACGATAACATTGTCGATTGAAGTGTTACCGTATAAAGGTGTGTTCTTGACTCTTGTGGAAGCTGTTTAATAGATACACGCGTACCTACCTTTACACGTTCAAAAGTGATTCTCGACTCGCCAAGAGTACGTGTAGCAAAAGGCACAAAAGACACGATGATCCGAAGAAAGTCCAATGTAGACACCAAAGCAAACGCCTGATGTAGTAATAAGTAACACAGACACGTTCGTTAAAGGTTAGATTCCATATCAATTTTCCCGAGAGAAAAATGAAACGAATTCGTAATTAACTCTTATGAAGGTAGAAACGTAAAATTTTAATCTGAGAAGAAATTTAATTTGAACTAAAACATAAGATCAACAGCAAGAAAGATGCAAAAAAGCCAAACAAACAAACAAACAAACATACAAACAAACAAACAAACAAACAAACATAAGCAAAAACAAAACAAAAAACGACAGCTCGCGTGATTCCAGTTAATTTTGATGGGACTTTTAATAACGTATTCTTAACGATTAAGTTTCGAAGTTTATTCCTTAATTTTTTAATATTTTTTTTTAATTTTTCAATTCACAGTCATATTACAGCAATATCATTTATGACCATATATATATAATACAGTATAATATTTATGACATATATGTATGTACTTTGTAGTATGAAATTTGCATCCAGATTTCTCATTTAAAGATTAAAGTACAATATATGTAAATTGGCTTTGAAACAATCGCTATATTACTATCAAATTTCTGTAAACGATTGAATTCAAAATATGCTCTCAAAGAATAAGGTAAGTGAGCAAATATAATATCAATGCCGATTTATTCATTATTTTGAACTCGTTGTAAGCAAAACAAATAAAAACCGATATTAATACATATGTTTATTTTTATTGGTTATGCAACTAGAAGGAAAATGTATGTCTTCCCAAATGTTCAATTCTTAATTTAGTTTGATGTGATTTTAACAAACTGACCGTTGATGCTGTGAGTTCGTTTCCAAATGCACGGTAAGTTGCTATGGTTGCGACAGAGGCGATAGAGGGCGTCACTGGGATAATGGCGTTGGTAATAGAATTGATGATGGCAGCGGTGCGCAAAACACGCACTTCACTTTTTCTGATTGCTGCAATAATTGAAATAATCGGAATACGTTTGTGAAGATCTAAAGATGAAACGAAAATCCAATATCAAAGCTTTATGGTCACATGTGATATAGGATTGTTTTTACTTAAGATCGTTTAATAAATACAGGTTTAATATACACATTCCTGAATCAACAATATACCATGTTTCATTGTATAGTTTGTTCACGATATATATACATACAGTATAAAATAAATGAGTATTATTTCCTTGCGTACCTGTGATGGCGGACTGGAACGACTCCTCCCATCCGTACATCTTTATCATCTTCATACTATTGAGTACTTCTGTCATTTTTCTTATCTGAATCAGATATGAGTGGACTCAGTTTAATCATATACGTGTGTTGTTTATTTTCGACATTTTTGTATTTACTTAATATACACATTTACTTTCAGTGTACTTCATTTAACGATGAAAAATATCATTAACCGTTTCAATCTCATATGAATTCATATAAATATCTTGTTTCATATATATCCAACTGTCAAAAAGGAAAAAAATAAATCGATAAAAAAGTGTTATAATGTAACCATTTTATCCCGGAAGAGAAATACTCATGTTTAATTAATGCAGCAAAAATAGCTTACTCTCTTGTCCGTGTGAATTAATGTTTTCCGTCTGAGAGATGCTACCACTATTGTCAGTTGCGCCTGAAATAGAAGTGCAAAGAGTAACTTTTTGAGAGAAAAAAATGAAATCTTAAGGAATTATACAAAAATAAAATGTCGACTTTATAAGGATTTAACGGCACTTTTTTCAATTTCATACAGGCATACACATTGAAAAAATGTCGTCAGTACAAACGAAATTCCCGAAACATCATTACGTCATCAAAATGTTTGCTTCTAGCGGTTCATGTCGTTCGAGGTGGGAGGAGAAACTTCGAAATGACGCTGATCCAATTGCGTCCATAGCCGTATGAACGCAATTTCTTTTGGTAATGCTCGTAGAGGAACTTGCAGTACAAATGTTATTATAATGTCATATTTGTTCTGATGATGATATTTACAACAGAATGTCAATCTTTCTTTCTTTAGATGAATTTGGTCAGCAAACAATAGTTTATAGAAAAATGCCAATACAGATAATAAGAAATGATAATAAGATTTGCTTATTGTTCAGAAAGTTTGACTTATTGCTCTCTATGAAACACTTCGTCAGACATCACTCGGGTCTGACATTGGAAAATAGATATATCAAATCATTGGCTAAACTTAAAATATTGGTTGTGTAAAAACATTTGTGGTTTTCATGGTTGCTATTTAACGAATTGCGTTTATATATCTGATAAATGTGTCCCTTACATACGGTATCCACGAATAGGTTTACTAGAATTAATGTGAACAGCTTAAACCACGACAGAAAGTAACCAACAACATTTCATGCTATACAATATTGTCAAGTATTCCCTAGATAAATCCTTATAAAACAATCAGACAATACACAGGTTATGAGAATATCATTTTTTTAGGATTTACTTCCCCTTTATCCTGACATTATTTGCAGCAAAACTCATAATGCTTTGCTTGAAGTTCAATCCAATTTAATTGTGATAATCAAAGATAAATAACAACAACAAACCCTACCTTTGGTTGATATATGCCAAATATTAATAATAACAACACTCACCTGTAGTTGATAACAGATAAGAAACGACCCGAGAGCAATGAAGCACCAGTAGCCTATCAGGTAATAGGCGTAGGCCGTTCCAATGATGACGTAGACAGGGAGAGCCAGTAGATATACAAATGATATACAGTTGATAAACACCCTCATAGAGTCAGCACCAAATATTGTAACAATCTAAAAAATACCATGATAACAGGATTATAATCCGCTATGAACAATGTTATGTAATGTAGAATAAATATGGAAAAAGTCATGGACAATACTGCAGTGTATTACATTGTGAAATGGAAATATTTACAGAAACCTCGAGGAATATTGAAAAAATCTACAACGGGAAACTCACATATGATATTCACTAAAATGGACACTACATGTACAATATCGTTTCGTACAATAAACGGTACTTGTTATTCCTTCCTCATCTTTCAACATTTCGAAAAATTGCAATAACCGTTGTTCAACCGTTGTCAGTATAGCGTGACCGGGCAGAATGCTGTGCTGGGTGCCTCCGGCATAGTATTTCAGTGAGATAGCACTATGATGTCGGCATAACATCCGTGCTGTCACAAGGAGGCAAATACACTAATATACCCTGCCTCCGGCACACATTCGCACATGCATGCATGCATGCATACGCAAAACACATGGAGGCCCGTCCTAAAATGAACTTAACTATTATTAGGACGTTAAACAAAACAAAACCAAAACCAAACCAACATGGATAAGATCGTTTAACATTGAAATACAGTAACCTAAATAGACAATAACATTTAGCATGGAAATGATACTAAATAGGAAATATCGCATAAAAGGTATTAGTTATAATGGATAGTATAACAGGTATAATACACAAAGAATCATTGCAATGACGCCATGATATCAGCTGATAAAGAAAATAATAGCATTATGTACTGAGGTTAAGACAAAGGGATCACTACTGGTGGTAACATTCAAACAACCTTTTATCAAACTCAGAGATCATATGTGTCCATAATTGATTTGTCAAGATCTATTCGTTAATATCAGCAGACGACAGGAGGTGAATGGTCGCATGGATACCTTGTATCTGTCGTTTGTATTCTGATCTTACCTCAGATGCTACCTTGCCTTTAACGCTCTTTAGTTTAAGAATCTTCTTGTAGACAACGCCTAACATACCAGCTCGAAACCGTATACCTTCGACAACGAAAATCAGCGTTTGTTATGTAACAGCAAATAAAAACAAAATGAATAAAATAAATCGCGATGTAAATGCATCTGATTTTAGATGGATCTAACTGTTCAAAGCCGCTCTCTCTCGCCAATCAAACTTTTCCAAAATTGCAAAAAGAACTTTCTTATGGATATCATTCAAAATATATTATATATAGATTACAGTTTGACATAATTGAGACTGTTGTCTTTATTTTTAATAATCCTTGGGCTAGATGTAACATAATTATACACTACTATATGGTTTGTAGTTGTGCTTGTCAATGTTGTAAATACACCCGTTCATTTAAAATAAATCGACTATTTCAGTTATTAGGGTGTAGTTTTACCTGTTTGGACACCAAAGAAAATAATGAATACAAATGACGTAGCTCTCAAAACCTGCCCGACAAGATTTCCGGCCAAAAGTGCCATAGCGTAGCCCAGGTCCGAAGACTCCGACTCCAGATAGCTCACCACGAGATTGGTAATGAAACCCTGAAGAAATTATTGCACGTGTATCTACATTTAAAATCAAAATTATAACTGAAATAAATCTTTCGTATTTAAAGCTATCGATTAACAAGATCTACTTAGACAATCTCAATAGCACAAAGTCAAACGCGCCACTATTAGTTAAAATATGTTCTGCTGTACTTGACAAATGTTATTGTTCTTGTTCAGCATATCTGCCATTTCAGAATAATGTACACATGTGAGCTAGACTGGCTGACAATATTCTATTTTAATATGGCTCCAATGCAAGAAGAGACGATGTTGTAGCTTGTGTCTGGAACTTATCCTGGCACAGTTTGTATCAATGGTCGTTTAAGTGACGATGTTGTAGCTTGTGTCTGGAACTTATCCTGGTACAGTTTGTATAAATGGTCGTTTAAGTGACGATATTGTAGCTTGTGTCTGGAACTTATCTTGGCACAGTTTGTATAAATGGTCATTTAAGTGACGATATTGTAGCTTGTGTCTGGAACTTATCCTGGCACAGTTTGTATAAATGGTCATTTAAGTGACGATTTTGTAGCTTGTGTCTGCAACTTATCTTGGCACAGTTTGTATAAATGGTCGTTTAAGTGACGATATTGTAGCTTGTGTCTGGAACTTATCCTGGCTCAGTTTGTATAAATGGTCATTTAAGTGACGATATTGTAGCTTGTGTCTGGAACTTATCTTGGCACAGTTTGTATAAATGGTCGCGTAAGTGACGATGTTGTAGCTTGTGTCTGGAACTTATCTTGGCACAGTTTGTATAAATGGTCGTTTAAGTGACGATGTTGTAGCTCGTGTCTGGAACTTATCCTGGCACAGTTCGTATAAATGGTCATTTAAGTGACGATTTTGTAGCTTGTGTCTGGAACTTATCTTGGCGCAGTTTGTATAAATGGTCGCGTAAGTGACGATGTTGTAGCTTGTGTCTGGAACTTATCTTTGCACAGTTTGTATAAATGGTCGTTAAAGTGACGATGTTGTAGCTTGTGTCTGGAACTTGTCTTGGCACAGTTTGTATAAATGGTCGCGTAAGTGACGATAGTGTAGCTTGTGTCTGGAACTTATCCTGGCACAGTTTGTATAAATGGTCGTTTAAGAATAAGTTATCTGTTTCGCGAAAAGTTGTTAATATGTTACGTTATCAAGTGTATTATAGCTACCTTTCCTAATTCGCCGTCATTCCTGACTTCGTGTATGTATTTATTACATAATCATATTTAAAGGTTTTCAAAATAAGTGCGCGCCTTTCTGTCACTATTTTAGGAAAGGTAGATATCAATTTTATCTACTAAAAGATTATTTACCAATCAATAGTACGATAATTAGATTTCCGTGTTTTGAGATAAAATTCTTCATCCTTCTGCACTGTGACAAATACAAAATATGCTTAAAACAGAATACTCTTTACACCAAACAGACCATGATTTGTTTGTCTTGCGATTAAATGACCATGCCAAACAAGTGACGATTAGTCATTAAAGAATGATACTTACGCTCATGAAAAATGTGAGCACAGCGTTGATACATACAAGTAGTATCTTTATATACAATCGTGTCTGGATGAACTTCAGCCAAGCCCTCAAAAACGAGGACCCCTCTTCCCCGTGACTCGCTACCTCTTTCTCCCATATTTGTTCTAATCTGCAACACAAACATACGTCACTGGATAGAGTGCGAGTTGTTATACTTTTTCCATTTTAACATAAGAATCCTTATCGTACTAAGCCGTGCTTTATTGTACAGTAACCTCCCCTTAGTTTCGTTGCTGATGTAACTATAGCACATCTGGGCCAGGACACTAGCTTTGATCTAGTGGTTCAGTCTGTGGGCCAGGACACCAGCTTTGATTTAGATGCTCAGTCTGTGGGCCAGGACACTAGCTTTGATCTAGTGGCTCAGTCTCTGGGCCAGGACACTAGCTTTGATCTAGTGGCTCCGTCTGTGGGCCAGGTCACTAGCTTTGATCTAGTGGCTCAGTCTGTGGGCCAGGGCACTAGCTTTGATCTAGTGGTTCAGTCTGTGGGACAGGACACTAGCTTTGATCTAGTGGTTCAGTCTATGGGCCAGGACACCAGCTTTGATTTAGATGCTCAGTCTGTGGGCCAGGACACCAGCTTTGATTTAGTTGCTCAGTCTGTGGGCCAGAACACTAGCTTTGATCTAGTGATTCAGTCTCTGGGCCAGGACACCAGCTTTGATTTAGATGCTCAGTCTGTGGGCCAGGACACTAGCTTTGATTTAGTTGCTCAGTCTGTGGTCCAGGACACTAGCTTTGATCTAGTGGCTCAGTCTCTGGGCCAGGACACTAGCTTTGATCTAGTGGCTCAGTCTGTGGGCCAGGGCACTAGCTTTGATCTAGTGGTTCAGTCTGTGGGACAGGACACTAGCTTTGATCTAGTGGTTCAGTCTCGGGGCCAGGTCACTAGCTTTGATCTAGTGGCTCCGTCTGTGGGCCAGGACACTAGCTTTGATCTAGTGGTTCAGTCTCGGGGCCAGGTCACTAGCTTTGATCTAGTGGCTCAGTCTGTGGGCCAGGACACTAGCTTTGATCTAGTGGTTCAGTCTGTGAGTGCGATAGTATAATGATCTGAATTGACCCAGTGTTCCAATCCCATTCTAGTGCGCAGAATATCAGACCACTGTTGTTGGTTATATCTTATGTTTATTTCATCCGTTAGGTATGATTTTTACAATATTAAAACTATTGTCATGTAAAAGTACATAGTAACATTTGTTTTTGTTTGTGACAGTGGTTCGGTGATATTTTTAGCAATTTGCCTTTTTAACACATTGATATATCATATTTTATAGACCGATATGTTCGCTGAATGCAATGATACTAGTATAAATGAAGATATATATGTAATTTATTATCTTTGTTCAGCATTTTGCCACAGTGATCTTGAATAAACAGCACATGCCTTTAAGGACTTCCTGCAATCTCTACATTATTATATAACCCTGAAGACTAGCGTTTTCCTGATTTCAGAACTAATTTGACCGACACACCGTTTGATCCTAGTAACGAATAATTCCTTCTAATGTCGACAAAGATATGTTTGGAAACAGTTATCAAACATGCTCATTTGGAATGAAGTATTTCAAACTATATAAAACGTTTGACGGAATTACAAAACATGTAAAAGAGACCAATACTGGCACCTGTCTGTGTTGACGTCACACGACTCCCAGTCCGATATTTTCCATATGTCCTCCTCCTTTAAAGCCTCATCCCTGTGTCTGTAGATCTTCATTACCAGGGAGGACATCCATGAAATTGTAATGTAGGAGAAGAAACCAGCTTTGTTAACCGGGATCTTCCCGTCTCTGTAAATAACATTATACCATAACGTCAACATAGACATACAGATTTGTTTCGAAACGATTTATAATGTCTAACAAATGTAGGTATTTTAACTATATGAGGATAAGAAACTGAATTTCCGACACAAAATTATACAACTTCAGGATGCATTCCAATTTTCACCATATTTACATACCGATTGCAATTACCTGGAATGTAGTGTAAACCGAAAGTGGCATTACAATAGCAAGAACAATTTGATTTTGTTATAAGAAATAAAACCGTTACATAAATTCTCCAGCCTCTCCATATTCACAAATGATGCATCAGTAGATCTTGTCCATATGCCCAAGAGGCCCAACTTTGACCCAAATCGGATAACATCTATATTTCGACTAATCAGAAGCCACTGTACGTCGGCCATCTTATACACTTGTTAAATGGCACTTATAAGTGTTTCTAGTGCCAGGATATGTACTCTTGTACCACATTTTATTGAAATCGAACATTGTTTGCACTTCAACCAATGGGGAACCAGTTAATGGTGGCCATGTTTTCATTGAATTTGCGTGACAGATTTCAGGACAACTTTTACCAATCAGACTGCAGTCCCAGCTTCTTCAGTTACATCTTTTGATTAAACTGATCCGCTTGGAACCAAAAAGCATGAAACTATGCCAGAGTTCTGACCTATTTAGATAAATATATTGAGAGCTAATGTAGCCTATTGTTTCTGGTATTATTTAGCCAATCATAATAGAATGGCTATCTACATTAACACTACAATCGGTATTACGTTAAAAATATGACCATGGCGCTGTAAAATTATGACATTACTGAAAACTACAACTATAACTTCTTTTATAGGAAAAGTGATCAGTGAAGAGGAGGGCAGAATCAACTCCCTTCTTTTTAGCTTATCTCATTATACGTTTAACGTTATTTAAGCTTATCTCATTATACTTGTAACGTTATTTAAGCTTATCTCATTATACTTTTAACGTTTTTACTAGTTGTGTTTACTAGTTGTGTATAAGCAGTTGTGTTTACTCGTTGTGTTTACTAGTTGTGTTTACTTGTTGTGTTTACTAGTTGTGTATAAGCAGTTGTGTTTACTAGTTGTGTTTACTTGTTGTGTATAAGGAGTTGTGTTTACTAGTTGTGTATAAGCAGTTGTGTTTACTAGTTGTGTTTACTAGTTGTGTATAAGGAGTTGTGTTTACTAGTTGTGTTTACTTGTTGTATATAAGGAGTTGTGTTTACTAGTTGTGTTTACTAGTTGTGTATAAGGAGTTGTGTTTACTAGTTGTGTTGACTAGTTGTGTTGACTAGTTGTGTTGACTAGTTGTGTTTACTAGTTGTGTATAAGGAGTTGTGTTTACTAGTTGTGCATAAGGTGTTGTGTTTACTAGTTGTGTTTACTAGTTGTGTTTACTAGTTGTGTTTACTTGTTGTGTATAAGGAGTTGTGTTTACTAGGTGGGTTTACTAGTTGTGTTTACTAGGTGTGTATAAGGAGTTGTGTTTACTTGTTCTATTTACTAGTTGTGTATAAGGAGTTGTTTTTATTAGTTTTGTTTACTAGTTGTGTATAAGGAGTTGTTTTTATTAGTTTTGTTTACTAGTCGTGTATAAGGAGTTGTATTTACTAGTTGTGTATAAGGAGTTGTTTTTATTAGTTTTGTTTACTAGTTGTGTATAAGGAGATGTGTTTACTAGTTGTGTTTACTAGTTGTGTATAAGGAGTTGTGTTTACTTGTTGTATTTACTAGTTGTGTATAAGGAGTTGTTTTTATTAGTTTTGTTTACTAGTTGTGTATAAGGAGTTGTATTTACTAGTTGTGTATAAGGAGTTGTGTTTACTAGTTGTGTTTACTAGTTGTGTATAAGGAGTTGTGTTTACTAGTTGTGTATAAGGAGTTGTGTTTACTAGTTGTGTTTACTAGTTGTGTATAAGGAGTTGTATTTACTAGTTGTGTTTACCAGTTGTGTATAAGGAGTTGTGTTTACTAGTTGTGTATAAGGAGTTGTGTTTACTAGTTGTGTATAGGGGTTGTGTTTACTAGTTGTGTTTACTAGTTGTGTATAAGGAGTTGTATTTACTAGTTGTGTTTACCAGTTGTGTATAAGGAGTTGTGTTTACTAGTTGTGTATAAGGAGTTGTGTTTACTAGATGTGTTGACTAGTTATGTTTACTAGTTGTGTATAAGGAGTTGTGTTTACTAGTTGTGTTTACTAGTTGTGTTGACCTGAAAATATAGCATGTTTACAGATAGCATGCATGATTGAAATGTTGATTTACATGATTAGAAGGAAGACGTACGTACCTTAAGTAAATGCTAATTTAATTCATATCATTAGACATTAGCATATTTGGACAGATCCTGACCGCCGTTGTAACAAAGTGCATATATACGTCAATACACATATTTGATTGTAAAATGTTTCCGATGTTGCTACTTAGTCAATATTAAATGTACTATTTCAAAGATGTCTGCTGGATAACCGAACTACTCGGTAGTGAAGCGGACGTAAAACCTATCAATCAATAAGATTTTTTCACTTATGAAAGGCACTTGTTAAAACAAGCAGGGTACTTGATAATTTTTGTGCAAATTATTAGAATTCATGTTTCTTACTTTGAAGACGGACGAAATGGCTTCAATGTCTTGAGAGAAACAGAATATTTCCGGCTATATGCAGACCCATGAGTGAAATGGCTGTCTGTTAGTCCATTCAAGGTCTGCATCCTGGAATAGTGAAAACAATACAGAAGATGACACGTTTTTATGAACAAGTCTCCAATAATACACCCCTGACTTTGAAACAGTAGTTTACACAGACAAAAGATATGTTAAAGGTCTTATTGAGACTTTATTTATTCACATCTATTCGATTTTATCTTAATATCTTGCCGTCTTATGATCCATAAAATTGTTTTGATAAATATATGAATATGGATACTTTATTATTATTAAACAATTACCTAATATTCTCTCCTTCCATATCAGGGTCGCCATTGATAGCGGGATTATCAAAGGACAGTTTATCTTTCCTGTCCGGAAATATACTAAACTTTCGGAGCTGTGGCTTGCCATCATCGCTCATCTTGGCACAGAATATACCTGTAGAAGAAACTAAATATTATTTGTAAAAGTAGTAGTTTTCACACCTCATTCATCAAATATTCATTTGCTTTAAACATTAACAATTAAACAGCAGTTTAATAAAAACACAACAAATCATACTAAACTGTAATGTTTCACAGGTTTCGAAGTGAAGTGGAATGTCGTGAGTCCACTAATACTACAAACACAGTAAAGAGTAGAAATTAACATGCCGCATAAATATATATATATATGATATATTACATTTCGTATTATTTGATCACTTTATTAGAAAGGTAGTTTTAAAAACAATAATATCAGTTACATCTAAAATGTATAATGTAATTTAATAAATGAAAGATATTAATATATACAATGAACCTAGTATAATATTTCAGAAATCTATAGCCTTTGTCGTATCTCCTATCTTGTCCTGTATGATAATGTCATCATAACTTGCACTTATTGTAACAATAAAGTTGAAAAGTTATGTGTTTTAACAGTGCATATAAACTATAATACAGCCCCCTTGAACGAAGAATCGATATCGCAATCACTGCAATTAAAACAGAATCCTTACTGTTTTCACCAATGTGAGCTTACCTTAAGGAAATCTGCTTCTAACACTAGTTTCCTTGAAGACGTATGTA
Organism: Mizuhopecten yessoensis; assembly: GCF_002113885.1. Lineage (NCBI taxonomy): Eukaryota > Metazoa > Mollusca > Bivalvia > Pectinida > Pectinidae > Mizuhopecten > Mizuhopecten yessoensis. The sequence goes on along the minus strand of NW_018408840.1, from coordinate 461,489 downwards.
GTTGTAAAAATCCGGCAGGTTGTGAAATCTGTTCATCCTACCTTGTAATGGAAAGGCAATAAAAGGAGATCTTATATTATCTACCATTATATTAACTACGAGCCTGACATGGTTTCCTTTCGTTGGCCTCTAGTTCCTACAGCGTCCTATTTTCTGTCCGATGTGAACGGATAGAGATGTATCACAATGTATTCCAACACATGCTATCCTCAAATTTTAATACTAGGTGTTTGTTTCATTTGCGCGGTCACGTTATTAAGCCTTCTTCACCAGCCTACAAGCGGTTACGGTTGATTTATATTCAAATTAAATCGTCGATTAAAATGTTAATTATTATGTTAACATAATTTTGTAAACTGATATTTTTCTCTCGTTACAACCAATATAATGCTTAAAACATCCCTCTAAATTTCATTTAAATTTAGAAATTTTTGCATCTGACAGACAGATAGAAGGTGAGTGATACGTACCGGATTTTGCAGGCTCATGTTGTCTAGCTGAATGTGTTCCTCGGGTTCTGTTGCATCTTTTTGATATGAAGTAGAAGTTATCGTCGTGAACAAATGTACGCGTTATTCGGGTTGAGTAAATTAGCACGGATGTTAATACTTGAAATGATAAATGGTGTATAGATATAACAAAGATACAAATTTCAGAACTACTCCGGGTGCAGAAATTTCCAAAATGCGATCAGTTACAATGGGAATATTTCCACTCGCAAAAAGATCCACTTTAAAAGTTATATTACTTTTGTGGATCATCAATGCAATTACACTGATTAAACAACACCAAGCAAATTAGCAAATTCGGCGATTGATTCAATGTTATTAACAGGTAAATTTGCAGCTGACTACAAAGCAGCATATTGACATTCATATAACGATATACATGTATGTAATGATAACACCATATGGATTCATTTAAGGAATGATTTTTATTTTTTCAACATTTATGAGGTCATAACAACAATGGGTTTATGGACATATTGAATGAATCGCGTTAGCGATTCATGTAAAATATGTCCAAAAACCCATTGTTGTTATGACCTCATAAATGTTGAAAAAATAAATATCATTCCTTATATTTACATTGACGAATCCTTTCAGTGGATCGATATAACAACGAATAAAACAAATAAACAGGGTTTGTTCCTGCTTATACACGGGTGCAACGCAGTGGCGAGAACAGTGTTTTTTCGCGGGGAAATGTGACACTATCGTGAGAGATCTTAGCAACCGTCAACAACAATAACACAACAAAATGTAGTTCCATATTCAATGTTTATTTGTAGCACAGGACACGTGAATACGTGGATATTTCACAAAGCACAGTTCAATAATATTTTAAGATGTAAGAATTAAGCATCTAGGTCGGTCGTTCCGAGTGAGTAGTTTTTGTAGTGTATTACTACGCAGTGTGATCAGGTTACTATCAGTTCCCACGTGCTGAGATTCTATGAACACCTGTGTTATGCATTTATGAATGTAATTTTTGTCAATGGGTCTAAGCATACAGAATGTAAATATAGTGCGATGAACAAAGTTTAGCTAGATTGATATGCAGCATAAATGTTATTTTAAAATGGCATTACCTCACTAAATTTTTTGTTTCATATAATTCTTAAATTATTCGAAACGGGAGGAGACGTGCCAAAATGACATTGATCTAATTACGTTCATATCATGACAAGCGTAATCTACTATATATGTTAGTATTTATATATGCGACCGCAGCGGAAAGCATGTGAATATAGGTGTACGCAGGAATTTTGTTATGTTATTACTTAACAAGAATTTTCGGCAATTACTTGTTCCGATCTTTAATGTGTTGTTTTCAACCTTAGGTTTATGCGAAGAAATACAAGTGAACGGTGTGTGTTAGGCGTAGTGTCAAACATCTATCTTATTTCTACTGTCATACGAAATTGTAAACTCAAGAAAACAATTCGGTTTATTCTAAATTCTCGTTTTTCTTTTATTCCAGCTAGAACGTTTCACAATAAGTAACCTAGTTTGCAGATTGCTCATGCTTACTGCGAGTAAAGTCAGACTGATGTTATCAAGAATAAAACTACAATCTTTTATTCTAATCTTATCTGCAAACAACTGTTGAACACACATATATATATATTTAAAACGTAAATGCAAATCGGTAAACAGCAAAACATAAAGATCACATTCGAACTTCGTGTGATTTATCAACCTATATTTTGTAATACCAATCGGCTTGAGAAAGTGACATTGTGGTAAATTCATTTTTTTACATTTTAACTATTGGAATATCACTGGTATTGATATTCATTACAAGCTTAATCGTGAACAAGACTAAATAGTTTTGGCTGATCATATCAAAACAAGTAAGTTTTAGTTTGAAATAAAACTTATCAATTTTCACACAAAAAATAAATACATTGAAAAGATAATAAAATTTTGATCAGTTTACAGGTAATAGTTTAAGAATGTTTAACAGTTAGAGATAAATTACGTTTTTTAGAGAACAGTTACGTTTTCATCATAGGGTCATATTAATTGTATGTATCTAAATAACATCTTAAGATAAAAGGGATACTCAAAAGAGAAACCTATCTGCTCAATCTTAAACATTCCGAATATATATTAATTTCAATCAGATTAATCAGTTTGGAAATATGTAATATCAAAGTTTTACTTTATAAACGTACGTATTGATTGTGTCGCAACGTTCAAAACCAACTGGTCCCTTTGTCAAGTTATGACTGAGCCAACAATTGAAGATCGACTTGTCCCTTTGTCAAGCTATAACTAAGTTTACGTTTCAAGACCAAATGGTCCCTTTGTTTAGCGATGATTGAGTTAACGTTTCAAGACCAACTGGTCCCCTTGTCAAGCTATAACTGCGCCAACGTTTCAAGACCAACTGGTCCCTTTGTTAAGCGATGACTGAGCTAACATTTCAAAGACCAACTGGTCCCCTTGTCAAGCTATAACTGCGCCAACGTTTTAAGACCAACTGGTCCCTTTGTTTAACGATGACTGAGTTAACGTTTCGAGATCAACTGATCCATTTGTCAAACTGTTACTGAGCCAACGTTTCAAGACCAACTGGTCCATTTGTTAAGCGATGACTGAGCCAACGTTTCAAGACCAACTGGTCCCTTTATTAAGCGATAACTGAGCTAACGTTTTAAGACCAACTGGTCCCTTTGTTAAGCTATAACTGAGCCAACGTTTTAAAACCAACTAGTCCATTTGTTAAGCGATGACTGAGCCAACGTTTCAAGACCAACTGGTCCCTTTGTTAAGCGATAACTGAGCCAACGTTTCAAGACCAACTGGTCCCTTTATTAAGCGATAACTGAGCTAACGTTTTAAGACCAACTGGTCCCTTTGTTAAGCTATAACTGAGCCAACGTTTTAAAACCAACTAGTCCATTTGTTAAGCGATGACT